>NW_017159431.1:0-236 GCF_001652005.2 Ceratina calcarata
AATGACATTAAGGTAGTTCGCTGTTTGGGTAACGTATCAAAAGAGGACCCTTCAATGGGCTTATTTTAAAATAAGAATATGAAGTGGAAATGTCATTGTTAAATGTGTATTATCATTTCCTCATTCATATATTTTAATGTTAAATTATAAAAAAGTATAAACAAAGTAAAATAAACAACATTTTGTTTACGACTGGGGCGATGATGGGGTGATAAAAGTATTATTCATTGGCTTTG
>NW_017159432.1:0-236 GCF_001652005.2 Ceratina calcarata
CACAGGACCTTATTCCCATGTTCGCATTTCTATTGTATTCTTATCACCGAACAAGAAGTTCACATTATTCCGCCAAATAGAAAAGTTCGAGTTAAGAATCGATCGGAATACATTCGTCACATCGCATCACTGCCGATTGTGCAATCAATGGAATTCGGTCGGGACAACAGGAACGACCGGGGCGCGTTACTCATCCAGGATTAAAGTTGACCACGCTGAATATAATCGTATATAAA
>NW_017159433.1:0-236 GCF_001652005.2 Ceratina calcarata
CCCCCCTTCGACAAGGCTCTGTTCGTCTTCTGCAACCAAAACCACGACAAGGTCAAGGTCCTCTACTAGGATAAAACTAACTTTTCTCTGGCATAAACGCCTGGAGAAATATTTTTCCGTTGGCCCAAGGTGGGAGAGTTATTGTTAAATCTGCTGTATGAAGCCATCAGGCAACGCTCCGGTCTGATGCTTTATTCTCCATCTGTTCGCCGTCTTTAAACAGCACGTTTTTAATC
>NW_017159434.1:0-236 GCF_001652005.2 Ceratina calcarata
GCCTTCAACAGCAAGCAGCTCTTTACAGGCATGTACCGTAACCCCGATGATAACCAGTAGATAAGACGATCGTCCTGTCGGACTTTGCTGTGGATACCATCCGCCAAGAGATAGGCCTACCGCGTATCACTCAGGTTCCGTTTCGCCTAAGCGTGATGTTCATCCAGCCATTGCGCCCTCAGACGACTAATGGTGCTGGCTGAGAGCCCGGCAGCGCCATCGCCAAGCAAAGCCGC
>NW_017159435.1:0-236 GCF_001652005.2 Ceratina calcarata
CAAATAATTAGTATTAAAAAGCAAAATAATTAAAAGATGTAAACTTAAGGATGTATTGCCTATACAGTCAATCCCAAAATATACCTTAGAAACCTTATGCACCTTAGAAAAACGCATTTCCCATAATTAAAAAGAAATCAGACTCCGGAAGAACAATGATTTTGGATGAAAAAAAATTATTTGTTAACGTTCAATCAGTTTCTAAACAACAAAAATTGATAGAATTTGTTATATTG
>NW_017159436.1:0-236 GCF_001652005.2 Ceratina calcarata
TATTTCCTCCCACAACAAACACTTCCCTTTTTTAATTAGATCACCTCATTTAATAAAATCGCACAAAAGTTCATTAGATAAATTCATACAAAATTCGTTTTATAAATCCATTTAAGAATTCGCACAAAAGTTCATTAGATAAATTCATACAAAACTTCAGCAGATAAATTCATACAAAACTCCATCAGATAAATTCATGCAATTTGTAAAGCTTCATTAAATAGAATCGTGCTATC
>NW_017159437.1:0-236 GCF_001652005.2 Ceratina calcarata
ATGACGGAGCAACCCGCCGGCACGTCCGTCCGCCACGACGGTTCGTAGACGACCCCACGCAAACGATCCTAATCTAACACTGTGTGTTAGCTTCGGTTGCCGCAGGACGTGGTCGACTAGGGAGGGTCAGTCCCCTTTAGCCACATACGTTTAAAGGTTGTCGGATTGGCAGGTCAACTTCTGTGACGGCACGAAGTCCAAATCAGTACTTAGTTGGCACAACGTAATCCGATATA
>NW_017159438.1:0-236 GCF_001652005.2 Ceratina calcarata
TCTAGTGTTAAACACCGCACCCGGCAGGGTGACGAAGCGCACATTTCCGTATTCGCATTTTAAATTCGGGACGCGCGACCGAACGCATCGATAATTAGATTGCGGATTCTTACGCGAATTGAAATTCAGATAAGAACTCCTTTTAAATTTCACCTTGCGCAAGTACGTTT
Organism: Ceratina calcarata; assembly: GCF_001652005.2. Taxonomy (NCBI): domain Eukaryota; kingdom Metazoa; phylum Arthropoda; class Insecta; order Hymenoptera; family Apidae; genus Ceratina; species Ceratina calcarata. The sequence continues at coordinate 171 of NW_017159438.1, forward strand.
CATACAAATCCATCAAATCTGTAGTCTAATCACTTACTATTAATTTTAAGTGAGTATTTTCTGGCC
>NW_017159439.1:0-236 GCF_001652005.2 Ceratina calcarata
AGATAAGAAAAATAGTTATATCATGTCGAGAAATAGTACAGTCTCGTAAAAGATATTGTAATTATATAATTAATAATAGTCGATGCAGAAATTTGATTTAATTTAATATCGATTTAATAACTCGAATGTTAGTTGCTGAAAATAAAAACTGTACTAATTGAAATTGGCGTATATTTATTTTTAAGAAATATTTTGTAATCTTGATGTTTTAATAATAATAGATCTTTTGTCCTTTA
>NW_017159440.1:0-236 GCF_001652005.2 Ceratina calcarata
CCAGTGTTGGAGTATGGTGCGATAGTCTGGTGGGACTGCGTATCGAAGACTCAGAAAATCAAATATCAGAGAATTCAAAATAAGATCCTTAAGATCATTACTAATGACCCTCTTTTAACACGCACAAAAGATCTTCACGCCAGAACCAATATACCGTTAATTGACGATCGTATTCAGCAGCTAATGGCGGGCTTTGAAGTCAAAGACCATGAAAATCATCTTATTAGGGAACTCAT
>NW_017159441.1:0-236 GCF_001652005.2 Ceratina calcarata
AAGACGAATTAAACGAGAACTCTGTCTATATTATTGAATAATTATAATGTTATACAAGTAGATTAGAGGAACAGTGGGGAAAATGTTTGGATTGTTTTACTTATGTAAACATCGCTTTTACCGGGGTCAATGGTACTTTTATCACTAAGATATTAATAATTGCTACGCACTGTATTTCGCACTATCGCTTCTATGTTTCTATTTGTTGGTTAAAATATTCTTAGACATAATACGTA
>NW_017159442.1:0-236 GCF_001652005.2 Ceratina calcarata
ATGTAAGACATACATTGACCAGTACCACTGGCGGAGAAGACTCCGATACAAACATGACACGAATTCACCAGAACACTCCAAGCATCCAAGGCACGTCCGATGAATACGTCCTGGCACACACTCCTTCGCACACCCTTCAACGATCTCCTGCAAAACCCACTCTTCCAATATATCGAACACCAGCTGGAAAAAATCCTAACAAACTCCCTGCTCCAACATCACTTCCTGCAAAAAGA
>NW_017159443.1:0-236 GCF_001652005.2 Ceratina calcarata
GTCGGAAACATAGGGGGCACGGCCAATCCGATCCCGCCGGATGAAATAGTTTTAGCGTGTTGTCATGTATCGCGGCTGACTGTCTTTCAGCCGCGAGTCCCTCGGGGCAGGCCACTCCACTGGCCATGTTTTCTATCGGATGTGTTTAAAAGTGAATAAATAGATAAATAACTGATTAGGCAAATAAATAAATAGATAGGTGGACAAGTAATAAAAGGTGATAAAAGGTGTCAAGC
>NW_017159444.1:0-236 GCF_001652005.2 Ceratina calcarata
ATAATATTTATTTGATAAAAGGTTCGATACGAAACTGTAATTTATACAGAGAAACATTCTTGGAAGATTTGTTAATTTTGAAACGTTACAATTTTTTAAACCAGGAACTTCAGTTTATCTAATAAAAATCACGATTTTGAATTGCCGTAACCGCAAAGAAAGGGCACTGCACTGCGCACAACGTAATGTCCACGGTGCAACGGCGTGGCTGAAAAAGCGTGCACCTCTTCCGGTCC
>NW_017159445.1:0-236 GCF_001652005.2 Ceratina calcarata
GGCCTGCGCTGACCAACGGCCGAGCGCCACGACTCGAACCGACACTATTGGCTAAGCGCGGCCTACGCGTGCTCTCATTGGTCAGTGTTTTTTCGTTAATAATTCAAAAACCGTGCCTCACTTTACATTTTGCCAAAGGAAATTGTTGTTCAGAAACACCTATAGAATCACCCCTTTTCGGCTCTAACACTTTTTAAAGGACATAAGAATTTTAGAAAAGCTTAATTAAGTGGAGC
>NW_017159446.1:0-236 GCF_001652005.2 Ceratina calcarata
CTTATTATCTAAAGGGGAAGGAATTCGTGAAATAAATTTTTTTATACTTTATTTTGTTTTACTGTTTAATAAATTGTAATAAATTTATTTTTTAATTAATCTATTTTATTATGTATTATATATCTTATAATTCATTTATTCGTGATTAAAAAAATTAATTTATTAAAATTCGGTCTACCGACGGCAGTTCCAAGTTTCTGGCTACACTTCTGCGAACATACAAATTGAAATTATCA
>NW_017159447.1:0-236 GCF_001652005.2 Ceratina calcarata
ATTACTACAAACTGTTGATTAATTGTGAAATAACTATAGAGTACCAGCAACTGCTCGTTTGTTAATAACTATTCCTTTGTGATCACCTCCAGCAATATGAACATTGTTTTCATTTCCATTCTCTGCTGGTGGTTCTAATGCTTGCCTCTCTATTATAAGAGTTGTGGAATTTGCAGTCTTGCATTTTGGAGTCATTACAATGTGTTCTAATTAATCAAATATAAAAATAGATATTA
>NW_017159448.1:0-236 GCF_001652005.2 Ceratina calcarata
CATACGAAAGTTATTACCTTAAATCGACGTGTAATTCCCGTTCAAAACGATATTTGGTTTGCGCTATACAGGAAAAGAGTTTAGCAACATCATTGATACTCCGGAAATGAAACTGTCCTGCAAGCTTTAAAAGAAAGCATATCAAAACGTTATGTTTCGTTTTATAAACTTTTTATGCTACGGTCATTTTATATTATTATAATATTTTTTGGATTAAATTTCAAAGTGACACCACG
>NW_017159449.1:0-236 GCF_001652005.2 Ceratina calcarata
CTTTCGTTGTTGTACCCACAAAAAAAAATTAGTCCGTTTTGAAATACGTCCGAATATTAATGAGTTCTGCATGTACATAAAAATTAAATTTTTAATTGCTCTTTACATAGGCAGCCTCAGTCTTTAAAAATTCAACCACGTGTTTCTAAAAGCTTTATACCAAATTTGAACTAAATTTAATTCTATTATCGATAGAACTGTCTTGAGAATTTTAAGATGAAGTAGTAGAGTGACCT
>NW_017159450.1:0-236 GCF_001652005.2 Ceratina calcarata
CCCAGAAAGGGGCTAGGATAATACTACCTCTGTCCCATAATAATAATAATAAGTCAATATTTAAACGGGAATTATTGGCGAATGCAGCTGTAAGTTAGGTTAGGTTAGGTTAGATAGCGCAGAATTGCAAAGCCTTTAATTAAAATCGATGTTTCACGACATCAGTCATTTATTTTCACGCATCTTTCAATTTTTAGATTCACCTAATTGGTTCGAAATGATTCATCGAAAGTCCC
>NW_017159451.1:0-3552 GCF_001652005.2 Ceratina calcarata
ACGGAATTGAGGGAAAAGCCTGGGCAAGGGCTTCTCAACTAATTTTATTAAACAATGAAAACTAGATTACGCTTTACATTCTATCATCGATACACATATACTATTGGTGAATGATCATTCATGAACTAATTGAGGGATCCCTCTTACCTGATGCAAGAAAAAACGCCACGTGGCCGCATAGACTCCTCACCTAACCTCGAACGCCGCAATGGGCGTACGCTTCCGCAAGGGAAGCACAATCCACCGCGTTGCACCACGTTACCGTGGTCAAGCGGGAAGGGAGAGACCTGGGTGGTCCTGGACCTGCAATCCACGCGCCCCGACGTCTCGAGGAACCCAACGTGTGATTGCAAAAAACAGCAACTATAGCTGTCGAAAGTACCAGGCCTCTCTAGCCAGGTCACGCCGACAAGCACGCGTAGACCAGCTAACCAAAACGCAATTCGCGCACGCACGCACGCACGGTCACGATCGTGAGCTCGTAAGATCGCGCAAATCTAATGCTAAAATCCTGCTCTCGATGAGCAGTTACGCAACGCACACGCCAACGCAATACAATCCAAAACTCGCGACAAATCGGTACCTATCCAGAGCGGCCATGCGCTCGATCACTCTGGATCATACTGACAAAAAACGAACCGATTGTCCCGAGCTAGCCGATTCACTCCGGCGTCACCTCCCCCAATCGGGTCAATGCGTACGCATCGCACAAAGAAGCGATGACATTACGACTCGCACAAGCGAGCGAAATTCAAAATTGTCCATCACCGGCTCTGACTCGAACAAGTGGAATTCTGAGGTATACTTGAGGATATATTTACAGTCACTTTCTAGGTACCTTCGGCTGAGATGCATATAAGTCGACTTGTATACTACATATGTGTGAACAACACATGAATTCTGNTTCTTCACACATATGTAGTATGCAAGTTGTTAAGTATTTTCATAAACTGTGTGTATTTTTATTGCAATATGTTTATTTGTGTGATCCGTGTGTATTTAAGATTTTAGCTTTAAGATTTTCCGTTAAAAAAACAAAATGTGTGCATCGTACTTCCTAACTCGCCATTCCCCTTATTAATGGTTATTGCTGGTACGTGCCTTTTGCAAGCATACCCATGCGATGTCAAGAAACCCTCAGAGAGGCACAAAGCTGCCGAAAATGTTGGCGTAATGGTTATGGGGTCATTAAAAAATGCAGTTTGTCGCATCCATCTCCCCAACCATAAATCAGAAAAAACCCTTCGGCACTTACAGATGCTTTAAGCCTGCGTTGACCCTTTCCATGGGCTTAGTGCGGCCTGTCCTTCTAATCGCAAATCCTGCCCCCACCCCTTGCAGTTTTCGTATCCTTCAGGTCATGTTAATCAGCCAATGGAAAAATGTCTTACGAACCATTGGGGCAACTCCTACAATTTATTCCCACTACCTTTACGCAACCCCTCTTCTAAAAAATCCACCACGAGGAAGGAAAATGAATTTCGACAGATTCGATCTGACCGTCGTGCAAGATACACGCAAAAACTTGTTTAAGCAAATAGTTGTGCAACGAATACACCTCTTAGGAAATACCAACAATAGATGTACAGTGTGACATATGTGTTTACCAATGTATGTGATCGTATTTGATTAAATATATTTGGTACTCGTTACGTGAGTAAATTTATTTGGAGCTGGTGCATCAAATTAATTTTTGATACACCGAGAATCGTCATTTCCCCTTGAGGCGATTCACCATATGGTCCTTCGAGCCGGATACAACAAGCTATCAACAGCAATTCACACTAAACATCAGGTGACGGAGAGGTGGATTATGCAAGAATCATCAAGACACTTGCAGTTGCACGAGCGGTCTAATTCATCAAGGACGTGATTGTTGCTTTGTTGCATACAAAGTTGGTGTTGTTCTTCAAAATCTCGATTGTTGCTGTGGTATTCAACGAGGAACAACTTAGTCATCAGCAATCACTAGTTTGGAGGCGGATCATCATAATTCTTTTGGATCAAGGAGGCAATCTATACGGGTCTCCAAACTAACATCATCGAAGAGGATTTATTCAAGAATCTCGACCAGATCACGTGGGGCATCATCAACGCTGTGGCCTCAACTTATTCAAAAACGGAGCACTCCACGTGATAAATCATCGGTAGAATTGGCGAATCAACGAACCAAGGAATCTCTAGGAACTTCAGCAACAGCACGGCAACGTAGGCATCTATTGTCATCGCATCTGAACGTAAGCTCAATTTATTACCGATTCCTATCTAGTCCTTCATCTATTTACCTCATTAAACCATGTCGGCTGACGATCTCAAAAAACTAAAAAACAGGCGTTCGCTCCTTAAACGAAAGGTTACTACGTTTAGCACGTTTATAGAAACCGTGACTGCTAGCGATTATGACGATGTGCAATTTAGACTAAGTTCCGTAGAACCGTTATTAGATCAGTTTGATGAAGTTGCATTAGACATACAAGCTATTCAGGACACAACGGAGCATTCTGATTATCGCGATGAGTTTGAAAGCAAATATTATGAAGTCGTAAGAAGGGCGCGTAAATTTTTGAAGGATAACAACCCCTCAGACGGGATTAATAATCGCCCAGCTAGACACAACGGCAGCGAGCCAAACAATGTTAGGTTACCACGAATCGATTTGCCCACTTTCAACGGTAAATACGAGGCGTGGACGTGTTTTCATGACACATTCAAATCAATGGTTCATGACAAAACACAAATCGCGACTATCGAGAAATTTTATTATCTACGATCATGCTTAAAGGAAGAGGCCGCATTAGTCATCCAGTCTTTGGAAACCACCGAAAGCAATTATAACATAGCCTGGTCTCTCCTAATCGAACGTTACGATAACAAACGGGTTATCGTACACAATCATTTAAAAAATCTACTTGAATTACCAGCATCTACGAAGGAAAATCCTGTTTATTTGAGGCAGATGCTGGATAACATTAATACTCATACTCGCGCTTTAAAATCGTTGGGTCTCAAAGTTGATAGTTGGGATGCCATAATTATCTATTGCATGACTAGCAAGCTAGATAGAATCTCGCATCAGGAGTGGGAAAAGAGCAATACCGGAAAGGAACTTCCAGAATTAGACAGTTTCATTGAATTCTTGAAAACGCGATGTCAAATTCTCGAGGCCACGCAACCTCAGATGCAGCCGCATCAAGGCTCATCCAATGTCAAGGGTTCAAATGGGGCTGGCAAACGCAACCTCAACGTAACTACTCAACGAGACTTTTGTCATTTTTGTAAGGGGGAACACAAGCTTTACGCATGCGAGAAATTTGTGAAATTAGGGCAACAAGAGAAATATGAGTTCGTAAAGAAGGAAAGGCTTTGCTTCAACTGCTTGCGGAAGAATCACACAACCGAAAAATGTACATGTAGGTCGTGCAAAAAGTGTAACCGAAAACATCATACCATACTACATTTTGAACGGCAATCCTCTACCGAAAATAGCCCTAGCGTTGATCCCGTTAATAGCTTGCAAGTGAGTTGTCCTGCTCAAGTATTGCTAGCCACCGC
>NW_017159452.1:0-236 GCF_001652005.2 Ceratina calcarata
CTAACGATTTCATTTAGGACTAAAGAGATCGCAATAAATGCTCAAACTTTATGTATATACATGGTATCCCAGGAAATTGTTAGAGCCGAAAAGCTATGGTTCTGGAGATGTTCCTGAACAACAATTTCTTTCGGTAAATTGCAAAGTGAGTCGTGGTTTTTAAATTATTAACGAAAAACATTGACTAATGAGAGCACGCGTAGGGCCCATACACAGCCACGGGTCCTACATGTACT
>NW_017159453.1:0-236 GCF_001652005.2 Ceratina calcarata
CCAGTTTCGCGATGTCGCGGTTGCGTCGATCCAGTTGAATACACGCGCGACGCTAATCGACGAAAGCACTGAGCACTGGGCGCTATTCGCTCGGGAAACCGTTCCCAGAACAAGCGAACTGCTTGTTCCGGATTGCAATCCGCTTGCGCGTAAATCACAATCATATTATAGTACTCGGCATTCGTGTAGTTGCGATCCATGATCGATGTTCGCACCGTAACAGCCAGGCGACTTAG
>NW_017159454.1:0-236 GCF_001652005.2 Ceratina calcarata
ATATATATGTGTATAGAGGTACAACCTTTTTCATTCTTAGTAAGTCGAGGAACAATAAATCTCTCAAGTAGATAACTACAGTTTATCTAAAAATATAATAATTTAAAGGTTGTGTAACGACACATAAAATTTCTAATTGTCCGTCGGAAGTATCCATATATTATTTTCAAATATCATGCAAAAATTCTATATTCTATTTTATTACATTAATTCTTTCAAAGACTAAACCTAGATAG
>NW_017159455.1:0-236 GCF_001652005.2 Ceratina calcarata
TCGCATTATACGGTGCTCCGGTATGGAGCACCGACCTGATGGCCAGTCGGCGCAGTATCGCGTTGCTGCACAAAGTTCAACGCCGGCTGGCCATCAGAGTCGTTAGTGAATACTGCACTATCTCCTTCGAGACGGCGACTCTCCTGTCGCGACTCCCGCCGATTGAATTCCTGGCGGAGGCCGCCGAGCCCGTCAGGACGGCGGCGTCTCGGCAGGAGTGACGATCGATGCGAGGC
>NW_017159456.1:0-236 GCF_001652005.2 Ceratina calcarata
ATATTACTAGTTAATTATTAATGAGTACTTGTTTTATAATAGCAATTGCTGATGCTGTTATAAAACGATTAATAAACGAAAAAGATTGCAGTTTTAACGACTTTCAATCGATAATTGGAACAAATTGGAATATTTTTATACGTTTCGATGTTTCTATCTCTTTTATGCTCGACTGGACGGAATTCTGATGAAACTTTATACGTGTGATACATGAATGTACAATGAAGGTTTGAAAC
>NW_017159457.1:0-236 GCF_001652005.2 Ceratina calcarata
GAACACATTGGACCGATACAGTAGAACCTCTATTATACATATGAACATACATTATATGAATATTTAATATATCACCAGCTGCTGCCTGAACGTTTTACTGTATGATCGATACGTTTCTTATTACAACATCATATATTATATAAAATCTATTTAGGAACTTTAGAAACAGAATTTAGGTGATTTTATGTATTCTCCATAAAAACCCATAGCTCAAAGAAATGTTGCAACATCAATTC
>NW_017159458.1:0-236 GCF_001652005.2 Ceratina calcarata
TCTGATAAATAGCAAAAGATAAACCAATAATCATCCGGACGTAAATACAGACGAAGTGAATTATTAAATAATCATGTGCAAAAACATGATGCGGATAATCTAAGCATTACCGAGAGACGACCTCCAGCCGCAAAGACGATCAAAAGAAGTACCAATTAATATCAATAACATACTTACCTCGAAAAACGCAACTCCAACCACCACACCAGAAAGCATAGGAACCAGATATGAAAACC
>NW_017159459.1:0-236 GCF_001652005.2 Ceratina calcarata
ATATGTCTTTTTATTTGAATTCGTTATTCAAGCATCTGCAAAACTATGAGCCGATGGGTTAAATACTTACAAGCTTAGTCTGCGTATGTGCTTTTATGTGTATAAGATTTACTTATTGTCAGCTCAGACACATTTTAAATAAACATGGAGAAAAAAAATTTCTTTAACAAGAATTTTTTTAAAAATTTTTAAACAAATAATTGACTGTCAAATAATTTGCGTATGAAAGACTAGAC
>NW_017159460.1:0-236 GCF_001652005.2 Ceratina calcarata
AACGCTTATAAGTCGACTTGTATCCCACATACGTATACAACAAGAATGAACGCCTCTTGAGAACCCTTGAAGAAGGTGTATGTCAACGGAAATTACCCGAATAACCAGTTGGTAAACGGAACTCTGATGGATACTTGGGGATATATGCGCCCTTTCATGGTACATTCTGCTTAAACGCTTGTAAGCCGACTTGTATCCCACGTATGTATGAATGATTCGTGAATTCCGCTTCAGAA
>NW_017159461.1:0-236 GCF_001652005.2 Ceratina calcarata
AAGATACTTCGCAAGGTCCTAGGTAAAGCAAGTCTAACGTCGGACGATCTGATCACTACCTTATATGACGTGGAGGCTATGATTAATGCGCGACCATTGACGTATGTGTCAGACGACCCGAACGATCTAAAACCTTTGACACCGTTCATGTTCCTACAGGAAGTAGGCATGCCAGACTGTAATATGACTGAGTATTTAGGCCAGTTATTATTGAAAGATGGTAAGAAAATTATACG
>NW_017159462.1:0-6911 GCF_001652005.2 Ceratina calcarata
TGTATATTATATTTCTTTTTTCACTAATATCTGAAATATTTGATAAGTTACATGTGAAATATTTGAACGTTTCTTGGCCGAGACGATTTTATTTTGGTGTCGTGTCGAATTGGCCTGGCAAGCATTTTTACGTTGAGTATCAGCTGACTTCTTTTCTGCGTTTTGTATTATAATTGAGACTCGAGTCACGATCAACTGAAATTCGAAGCATGCTCCTCGATTTCCATGTTTATATAACCATCGGACACGACAAGGATGCGCCTTATCATATGCATGCGATACTACCGTACTTACGATTAGTTATTTATTTAGGGAACAATAACGACGTCGTTAAAACAACACTTACAAAACTAAGAGGTTACAGAATGTAAGTAAGTAGACTGCATTTAGTCATTAACATCATTACAGTGGAACCTCGATTATCTTTACTAGTTGCTGTCTTTATAGATAATCTAATTTTTCTGATAATCAGGTGACACACTATAATTATGTCCACCAAGAGAAATTATAATTATATATTACACATATTTATTATATTTTAATTATCTTTGCTCTGTTAATATTTTGTAAAAATTCTGTGAAATTCCAAATTTTTTTTAGTATCAATAATTGAACAGGTGTAGGACTGAGTTCAATATGTACTTAGAAGTACTTATACAGAGTATGAATTCAATCAATCAAAGTTCTAACCCGTTTGCGAGGCACTCGATGCTATCCCCCCTGAAAATTATAAATAATTCAGACAAACCTTACAAATTTATTTAACAATAAATTAACATAACGAAAAACTGGACGAAATGAAAGTCGCGATAATAAATTATTTTATAAAATAAATTATGAAATATAAAATTTGAATGATAAAATAGTTTAATAGACAGGAACATTTTTTACCTCAAAAGAACGTACATAAAGTGCAATTAATTATATCCTATAATTTTTACAAAAGAGTCCAAGGAAATAGAACAAAAAAATTGTCGTGGCCGTCACTACTGATAATTAGACCTGCAATTAGGTCACAGGCTGAATTAATCTTTTACAAAAGAAAATGGGCAGTTTAGTACTTATGAAAGTAACTATAGAATTTGGTGTGCGAAAGTGCAGAACGGAAGATAAGAGACACGGTCGACGGCCTCGAATTCCGTTATCGGGTGAAAAATCATGGTCCCGGGATATTGGTCGCGTATCGATAAGTACGATAATATTTGTTGTTTTATCAAGTTTCATCACCCAACCGTGGCTCCTCCTCGCTCGCGCTGCATCTCTAGCGATCTCCCCTTCTCCATCTGTCTCTTTCTCTCTCTCTCTCTCTCGCTCTCCTACCAGTGAGAATTTTAAAATTAGACCTTAAGGTCAAACGTTGGTAGCTGTCGTCATCGTCGTTCCTGACCTAGACTCGTTGGGGTGTAAACTTCGCCACGCAGTGGTACGGATAAGGTGCAAATAAGGAAATAAAGGAGAGAAAGAGAGAGAGAGAGAGAGACTTATTTTACACAGTCTCGAAACTCATTTATCCTGATAGGTGTACGTATATACTTCAGTTACCCACGTTGTTACGTTCTACTATTACGTTCGACCAAGTGGTGACGTAAAAGGAGGAATTGCCACGGCGGCGGCGGCACGCGAGCAGCGAGAGCGAGAGATATTAAATGTCGATTAACGGTTCGATTCGGTTTCGAGTGCGAACTCGTTCTGTGTGTACTCACATGATTGGCACGCGTTTATCGAAATCGTTTATTGACAATAAGTGGAAAGATACTTCCGTTTAGGCGTTCCTTCGAGTGAACCACGTTGTACCTTCTCGAGGAAATCGATTTGGAGTCTGTTATTAAGTGAAATTGTTAAGTACCCGATTGTTTATGTATGATTTTATAAATCATCTTTCAATTTTATTTATTTATTGTCGTTTACATTAACAGTGTTTATAATAAAACATTATACATATGTTCGTACAACATATGTTCCTTTCAACAAAACTTCAACCAAGGCTATAAACATAATCATTTTTATGTATTACTTGCAGGGTTTATATTTTTTTCTACATTCAGTTTACTCATAAACGCATAAAATACACAGTCCTGTTATTATTTTGGCATTTACGAACTTTAATTCTAAATTAACTCCGAATGTCTTGTCAGGAATGTAATGGAAAAGAATGATCCATTTAAATATGTGTTCTAGTTATAATGCAGTCCATTTATATATTAGCTGTTAAAATCTTAAATAAAATATACCCTTAAAAAAAGAGAGATAAGGTGTCCTAGTTTAAATTGTGATAGAAACTTTGTTCTTGTTTCCAGAATACAGATTTATGTGATAGAAGTCCGAGTACATAAATATTCATTCAAGCATATAAATATTGATCAGAACTTCTGGTTTATTCCCATATCCATTTAGAAATATTTTCAACTACATATCTGCCATGTCTGTTTAACATTTAAATGGAAATGGATAATATTTTGAAGAAGCGTTGCGTCGAGTTTTGATTCCATCAAACAGAACACACTATGCTGATCAGTTTTTAGTTCGGAGACTCGCGAACCGGTCTCGAACATTATTAAACTTCAAATTCGTTCCTCACGCAATTCTTTCACGTCTTCTTTTTCCTATTTGATCAAACTTTTCCTTTAAGGGACGTGTGTGTTTTACATTGCATTAAAAGTTGTGAAATAAAAGTTAAAATTGAATTGTAGCAAAAGTTAGGAATTTTTTTAAAATATTATAGAATGATAAACAAAATTCATTTTTTTTAATAAATAGATTTTTAGTACAGAATTCTCGCGGCTGTTTATTTTAGCAGCCTTTGCCTTAAGTAAAAGTTATGTAAAAATCTATTTCCAAGAAGATTCTATTATAGTTTATTCGTAACATTAAATTTTGGACTCGATCCTGTCGGACCCGGATCAACCTGTCTCATGCCAGCATTATGACTTCCCTCATAAATCATGCTAATTAGGGATACTAGTAGCTAGTAGAAGTAGTCTGATCATTATTTCGCGAGGCACTTGGTATATAATACATAGACGCCGGGTTAAGACTCGCGTGATCGTAAACTTCGCGAAACAAGTTTACGAGACGGGACGATAATACGGTTATCGCAACCGTCGTGCCTGACCTACCCCTCGAAAATAATACGATCTTCCTGCCACGTCGACAACGACTCCTCAGCTAGCGGCAATCGGATAACGATTAATAGAGAAGAAACTGAGAGGCTTTATTAGAACTCTACGTACTTCTGAAATCGAATGAAGTATATTATACATCATTATACGGGCGAAACGGGGCGGTGTTTCTGAATAACAATTTCCTTTGGCAAAATGTAAAAAGTGAGCCCTACGTGTACTCTCATTGGCCAATGTTTTTCGTTAATAATTCAAAAACCATGGAAATTGTTCTTCACAAACACCTCCAGAATCATCCCTTTTCGATTGTAACACTCTTTCTGGGACACTCCGTATAAATGTACATTTTATGTTTTTAATTGTAGATTGTTATAATAGTAGAGATGAACATCACTGTATTTTTAAATTAATATGAATTATGTTAAAAAATTTTAATTAATGAAAAATATTAAGAATATCATCATGATTAAATTTTGAACATTTCACTGGGACAGTTCGGGGGGATTCTTTTTCAAATTCTGTCTCGTAATGGGATTACCTCCTTAACAGGTCAGCCCACAAACTCCAATCTCGCTTTTTCGCTTCAGAGCCGTTTCGGGGCGGAAATTGCTTCGCGTTTTCGGTTATCAATCGACAATCGTCGCCTGAAATACCCGTGCAGCAGCAGCAGCACACGTTCACGCACGTACATGTACGTATTTGTATAGACGGTCGTGGGTAAGCGTGGGCCGATTGAAATTCTGCGGCAGGCGCATTCCGAGTTTCTCTCAGGCATTTCGAAAGTGGACGCAGCGTGCAATTAATACACGCCCCGGTACGGTTCTCTGCCGGCACCGTGGATTTAACCAACCCAGAGGGTATTGACAATCGCGTTACGCCGCTCCAGATAAATACTTAAAAACTCTCCCTGTGCCTCGACGCGATATCGTATTCCGTTGAACCGGCTGATACCGTCGATGCTGCTTCCTACGCTGGTGTAACCCGCAGTCATCGATCATACAATGACGAAATAGTTCAATTACTCCACCCAGTTAATTACTCTCTTGACAGTTAGATGAAAAGATTTAATATTAGAGGGTGCAATATGCTAGGAAATTCTACTCAGTGGAAAATTTAATAGAAAAATTCTTTCTATTATATACAGTCCATTTAAATATCTCTTCTAATTGAAATTATATGAAAAATATTCTTTGTTATGTACAGCTAGTAACAATGGCTGGAATTCACAGTCGTTACTTGTAAGATCGTCTTAAGCATTTGCTTAATTCCCTGTTTCCGATACAAGACAGGAACTGGAAACATGGGATAGACAAGGATAGAAAATGCTTAAGACGATCTTAAGAATAAGCAACGATTCTGAATACCAGCGGATGAAATTGAGCCAGCTCGGGCTTGTGTTAGTGTCCCTTAGGGGATAAAATTCAAAACGAGTAATAAGTCTACGTCTTGTTTTCTAGCATCGATACTGTTGGATTCTGACATAATTTTAATATGTCAAAATAAAAACAAATTTAATGTAGGTGATAGTAATGTACGTAGATTAAAATTGTTTTCATTTTGAAACATAAAAATTGTCAAACTCTAGTAGTATCGATGCCAGATCGGGCATTGAAAAAACAAGACAGACTTGTCGCTCGTTGTGAATTTTGTCCCTCCAGGGAAAACTAACACGAGCACGAGTTGGCTCAGATTCATTGTTACTAGCTGTACAAAAAATGGTATCAACAGATGAACGTTTTGCGATAGTTTTCTTTTTGATATTCCAACATTCTTCGAATAATTTAATATTGACACTTATGTACGTGGAAAGATTTAATATTAGAGAAAATAAAGTCATTTAGAAAAATTGTCGTGGTAATCTCTGAACCAATGAGGGCTGATTAGAATTCGTTCGAAAGATTTGCGCTACAATTTCTATGAGATTTTGAAATAATTACCTGAACTAAACCCGACGAATGAGTATCAATATTTAAAAAGTAAAAAAATGATCTAATAGTGGCAGTTTAGCGAAGTCTCGAGCGACGAGCGTCGCTAATAGGATGCAAATTGCCGCGGCGGTTGCTTAACGACTCGAACTCGAGTCGAGTTTCGTTATTTCGACCTCGATCGAGAGTAACATACTTACAAGCATGCGTACGCACGTAGGTACGTCCGTATTCGCCTACGCGTATTTGATTGAGATGGAATTCGACTTGCACGTTTCATAGATCCAATAAGAGATTGACCCGATTTTTTACTGTCTGTCCGTTCGTCCGTCCGTTCGGTCAGAGTCGCTTTCGAGCTGAACCGGAGCGGAGTGCGCTCGGGCTCGATTCGTAACTCTCTGCCGTGGAAGATAAATTGGCTCACGGCTCGTCTCGGTGAGACAAAAGATTTAAACCGGCAACCAGCGGCGAATGAAAAACGCGAACCTCTGTCAATGGGGGGTTATCCTGTATGTACTTGACGAAAAAACGGGATGAGTCGAGTACGCCGATTGGAAATAAAAATCGAATCTCTTTTGTCAGAGATTTCAACCGATTCCAGTCGTTAGGCAGTTGTTAAAAAGTGATTAAGTAACGATACTGTTACAACTAATCACTGTTAATATTTACTATTTTACAAAATATTGCTTACAATTAATCACTATTAATAATCACTGCATAACAATTTTTAATTCGTAATCATTAAACAGTGATTAAATAATAATATTCTTACAATTATGGAACAAATTGTAATTTTAAGTACATAATATCAAAAAATAATTTAAAAACATAATTAAAAAAAAATTGATTATTATGATAAAATTATAACAATTTATTAGAAATTTCCCATTGGACGGGGGGGATTACGCTTACCACCAAATATCTAGTTAAATTGATTTTGATAAGTGGCAGCTCTGTCAGACAGCGAGAAACGCAAATTGTGACGCTTGTATCACGAAGCTTGAAAAATCTCTGGATGATGCGATAATTTTTTTCATTGTAGAGTTCAATTCTTATCGTTATTCGGGAATACAATAATAATCGTTAAACGTACTATGTATGTTTTCAGATAAGATACTTACACGTCCACTAAAAGTCAACAGAGATTATCTAATATCTTTTAATTTGTACTATTGAGTTTAAACTGAATCGTTGTATATATGATGCATATTTATGTTACTAAAGTTATACCAAATCGTCGGGAATTATAGTGTGAAAAATTGTACTGGACTTGAAGCCTCAGACAGTTTATTCACTTATTTTCTATTTCGTTTCGATTCTCAATCGGTATTTTCACTTTCGGTAGTCTTGAATCGGCGTGAAAAATTGACCGAACGCCATCGTGGCGCGAATGCAATGAAAACAATCTCCCAATATTTGTCTCGCGCAGAACTGGCTGGAATTCCAGCCAGCGGCGACGGCGTCGTCTCTTCTCTCTCAACAAAAACAAGAAAATAAACGCGCATTCCCGGGCGTTTGTCGCGTGCTGAGGACGTCGTTGCAGCTAGCCAGCGAACTAAAAGCACACGCAGTCTCTCCTACACTTTTGGCGAGCTTAACTAAACTTTTTCGTCATTCTTCGTGGCAAATTTATGGGAGGAATTTCGACTCTCGGTAAACAAAGTACAAATGAACCGTGGCGTTCTTTCGAAATTGTTTATACTACTTAAGGAAGTGTCTGTCTTTACAGGCAAAAACAATCGCCATTAATGAAAGTTACTTTGATGAATTCATTATTTCTGTCGTCTTTTCATTTAAAATTACTTGGTTGTTTTCATTTAATTATTTTTGAAATTTTACAACGTAAATAAAAAATAATTATTGTCAT
>NW_017159462.1:9243-21786 GCF_001652005.2 Ceratina calcarata
TCAATACTTAATTGGATATTTCCTTCTATACTTTTTAGCACGTAGCTATTTATTATTAGCATTGTTCTCCCGACGTCTGATTTCTTTTTAATTATAGGAAATGTGTTTTTCTAAGATACATAAACTTTTAGGATTGACTATAAATAATAGGGCATTAATATGAATGTTACAAAATAGAATATCCGAAATTATTATAAATCACAAGAACGAAATAAGCTGTTTTAAATTTCACAAGAGAACGTAACAAGACGAAGTTACGGTGATCAGTGAAGAAACGCCGGTAACGATAGGTCGATGGGTGCTCAAGTGTACGATAAACAAGCCCGGATGGGCTGGGGCGGACGCGTGTCGGTGAAAATTCGCGGACTAGCCGATCAATTGTGAAAATATAATCTGAAACGCGATGCCCGCGTCGTGACAGCGTGTACTTAATGCACACGCCGCGTTGCACCGGCAGTAATATGATAATTGCGCAGAGTGGATTTGTTTACACGACGCTTACACGAACACCGTGTCAAACACAAAAGCTGAGGGCCAGTAGGTATAAGGTTTCTTGCTCGCGAATCCAACGCATTATGACAAGCACATTTAACAAATAAAACTTTAACAATTTCGAATAGTAATTGTGATGAAATCCCAATCCATCCCAATTTGTCCACTAATCTCATTTATGCAAGTGTTCTTTTTGCTTCTATTAGGATTTTTAAGTTCAGGTAATTCGATCTTTCCAATGTTGCTAAGTACACCTTTTATGTGCTTGAACAATTGAAGTAATTACGAATATAATATACATGCATGATAACAAGCTATTAGTTTATGAACACGTCTTGGGACGCGTTCATGATTACTCGACCGGCTAATTGCGTAACGAGCGAGAAAGACGAGTCGTCGAAACGTAAATTGTACAGAGAGGGGTTGGCCTGTCGTTGGTCATCAGGTCGCTCCTGAATGATTTAATTGCGCCGGGCGTATTCCGGATGATTTTGCAAATTGACGGCCGGGTTGCAGTCGATCAGTCGACGCGACGGTTAAATGAATTTCATGTAAATCGCGAGCTATCTATGAACCTGACAACGGTCGACGTTTCTCGCTTCCACATGTACGAAGCAGTCGTTCCCGCGTGTCACCGCGATTGTTAGACGCTGGCGCCCATGAATCGACTGGTAAGCACCTTGTATTTAGAATAGAGACCGTGCCGAACGAGAAGAGCGAGGAGATGGAACGGTCTGATAGATGAAGATAAAATGATGGTGCCGGAGGTAGGATAGATAAGGAGATTGAAGCGGTGAACTTAAATGAAAAGATTGACTAGGGAGGGTGCGCTTCGCTGACTCTAACTAAGACAACAAAACGCGAGAAACTAAATTTTAAAAAATCGTTTTATAATTTTTCGCACAGAACGTGGACCACTTTATATTTTTGATTTCACGTAAAACGTGGGGCACTTTCAATTTTTTAAAATCGTTTTATAATTCCTCATATAAAACGTGGATTACTTTATATCTGAAAATAAATAAATAAATAATTACTCGTTGCAAATGAAAAAGGTTAATTAACCGTCGATTTAATGTTTTATTCTACATCCTGAAAGCATTTATAAATTTCTAATTGAAAGCACTTGCACGTCTCCCCTTCAATTTAACAGTATTTGTCGGAAACGTTTTATATTGGAACGAGTTGCTGGTTAATTGAAACGAAATTCCAGTTTAAATTCAATTATACTTCGTTCAATAGGAACGCGCTTGCACGTAGGATCAGATTTATAAAACGTAATCGTTCAAAAAGTAATATTGATCAAATCGTATCGATGCTTATTGCACCAGCGCCAATTAATCATTACGTAAATATTAAAATAACTGGCGCGTGTGTTAAGCAAACAACTTTTGTAGTTACAGGCATTTGTTAATAAAAAATATTATTGACTCTCGTATTACTCATAAATGAAGTGTGTACGAATAATCAGCCCCTACGTCAATCGTTATTACATCATCGCACGTTTATTATATGTATTGTTGCTGGTATCTCTCGTGTCATTAATTATAGATGAACCATTGGCTGGTGATTGAACCATTGGCTGGTGATTGAACCATTGGCTGGTGATTGAACCATTGGCTGGTGATTAAAAACAAATTTGATTATTTTCCAATGTTTTATTAACAAGGAATATTATTTAGGAATAAACAGGATTAATAAGACAACATAAATTGTATGTCTGTTTTCATAGAAAAAATAATTATTAGGTGTACAACTTTACTTCCGCCGTTTTTTAATATGGTTGTCAGGTCAAAATTATACTTAGAAATGCTCAAACAGGAAGTCCTATTCCACTCGCCGTATTCTCCACACGTTGCTACCTTTGAGTATCATTTGTTTCGATTAATGGCACACTCAGCTCTTCAGTTCTGAAGAAGTCAAAAATTGGATTGATTCGTGGATTACCTTTTCTCTACGCGGGATTCGTATGTTGCTCGAAAGATGGAAGAAAGTAGTGGCCAGCGATGGAGAATACTTTAAATCGTGAATGTATAATTACATTTTCACAATAAAACCTCGAATTTAAAAAAGAAACTAAATAAACTTGTGATTAAAACCCAGATTTTGTCATTTTGCAGTGCCAACGCGTTCTCATTGGTCCGTGTATTTTTATTAATAGATCAGTAACGAAGCCACGTCTTGCATTTTGCGAAAGGAAATTGTGACCCTCGCAATCTGCCATTTTCGGCTGTAACACTTTCCCCTTTGGGACACCCTGTATATTTAGTGTCTGCCGTACTCGCGTACGAAATCTAATGCGCGGATAGTAGATGTATAGAGAAACTGGGCGTTTCGCAACGGGACGGACCGACGAGATTGAGAAACTTAATTACGATGGAAATAGACGCGCCGCGCGACGCGATGTCGTTACCAAGTAACAGTGAGCGTACGACTCGGCTGTTCAACGCCGTTGCCTATTATTTTCGTTTAAAGCACAGCCGATGTACTGTCCGCCGGGTGTCTGCCGTTTTCCAAACGGAACAGAATCCGACTGTCATGCCAAAACGATTAGCACCGCTAATAGATATAACAGGACCGACGAAGACCGGCGATTCTTTCCACGTTTGGGACACATCTATCTTTTCGCAGGACGGTGCCATTGCGAAGTACCGCATCAGTAGGGTTTTCACGGGTAAACTGCACGCACGATTTCGAGCCACGGCTCGTTTGCTATGCGCGCGTCCCGGCGGCTGATCCCGAGCGTTGCGTTAGGTCACGTCGTTTAAATTGCTCGCGACCGATGTAATTCCGCGATATACATACATACATTAATGCGCACGGGAACTGGCGTGGAACGTCTGAGGAACGGTCTGCGTTGCAAACGTTTCGCTTGCCGCAAGTTGGATCTCTTCATATTATCCGGATTTCTCGCGGCGTGACCGAGTTCTAAAGAATCACAATTGAATTACTTAATGAATTATAATTATAAAGTAATGCAAGTATATTTTATTCGATTATTTTGTAATTCGTAAGTCTGCTATTTCTTTCAATTAAATTAGAATGCAGTTAATAATTCAGGTCTTTCTTTCAACTAAATTAAAATGTAACTCGTTTTTACAATTGAAACACGATTACAAAATACAATGTAACTCCGAATTAACAGAAGTGACAGATGAAAAAAACGAAATTGTGGATGGAAAGCAGGAAATTAATATGGATGGAAAAACAGGAAATCAAGATAGGACAAAGATAGACCATTTTCAGAGTTCTGAGTAATTCTGTTACAGCGTATTCCAAGTACTCTATTGTATTCT
This sequence comes from Ceratina calcarata, assembly GCF_001652005.2. Lineage (NCBI taxonomy): Eukaryota > Metazoa > Arthropoda > Insecta > Hymenoptera > Apidae > Ceratina > Ceratina calcarata. The sequence continues at coordinate 13,032 of NW_017159462.1, forward strand.
ATTGTGTTCCAAATACATCGAACTTCAATCGCAATGCGATTCAATTACATTCATGATTCGACTAATTAACATTAGGTTAATGAAACGTTTCAATTGTTTAATGCAACTAAGATATAATTCAATTACCATGTAATTGAAATACAATGAAATGAAATTATGTAATTAAATTACAATATATTTCAATTATTACAACTCTGTAGTATGGCATTAACACTTCCATTTGTTATTATTCATTTTTTACACTACTAGATTATGATCGTAATCGATTTCCTGTCGCAGTAAACTAGCATTATACAATCCAGCTTGCAGTCAATACAGAAAACAAAAACAGGATCAGGAAAAGGAATATTACTTGGAACTAGCTTGGGACGATTATTTCTTTATTTTTTCTCTCGTGTTCATCCCTCGCGTGAATCAATTGCTGCTGATTTGACAGCCAGACTAGAAAGTATTCAAACCAGATTTATAAATATTGGCAACTAAATGATTGCGGATTTTAAATAAGAAGTCTACCGACAAACTCCGCAATTATTTAGTATCCAACCCAATAATTCAACATCGAGGCATCAAATTCATTTCTACGCCTACTATATCTGAAGTCATAGAAAAAAGTGCAGTCAGCGTAAATAGTTACGTTAACAGAAATTGGGTAATGTACAATTTACCTGCGAAGGTAAACAGGATAAAAATTACAGAGTACTCGTCGTGCCTAACTAGTAATTATGTTCTGAAGATCAATCATTCGTATCAATAAGCATTCCTCGTTCGACCGGTTTCAAGACGCACACAGATTTCTATTAACATTATCCGTAGGTTAACGTAAAAATAGAGCCGACCACGATCTTGACACTAAAATTTAAATAAACCGATTGAATAAGTGGCTAAAACGTGGTGAACGGCTGAAAAGCCGCGTGACGCTGATGATTAATGAACCGACCCTCCGACGGGCAGTCCCACGAAAAACCAATTTGCCGATGGACGAGCCTCCGCGGAGTTAATTGATAAATTGCAGCGGAAATAAAATTTCATTAATTATCCGACTGTATTCAGGATCCGCAGTGGCGCGCCGAGGAAATGGGTCAACGCGCACAGGTCCCGTGCTTTATATTATATTATTATACACATTTAGCCTAGTTCGGTGGTACGTGCGACGAAATATTCGATAAGCGATAAGTACGTGCCTCTGTTAAATTCTGTCCCTGCTTGGACGAGAACGTTATTAACGAGCTAATCGGCCAGAGGAAGTTGGCACATTTTTATCTTACCGCCAGTTCATGATGTATGTATGCGTTCTTTATACAGGGTGAGGTAGTAACTATTGCCACCTACAATAATTCCGAAAGTGTGATAGTAGCAGAAAAGTTTTCGAAAGAAAAGATGCATGGAATAACAGGGGCTGTAATATGACGTTAATATTTGTTTCATAGGTGGAGTCGCTACAGAAATATGAAGGTCACCTTTGTCTTTTTAAATAGAATGCTATCTTTCGGTATCTGTTTTCTGATAGCGACTAGACGAATCTAATAACATTAAGGTCTTTGAGGTCAGCTGAGGTCATTTGTGACAAAAAATGTGAAATAAACTGCCTCACCCTGTATATGAATGTGTAGAGTCCGGATGTAATGCATGTGTAGAAAAGTCGTCGCTGTAGAAGGTTGATAATTGAAATGTATAAAAATGTACGCATGTATGTGTGTGTTCTGTACAACGAATGAGACATATATTATGTATAAATACGTCGTGAAAAGATGAAGAATGAATTTACACGTATATAGCTGGCGGCGGCGGCGGCGGCTCCGGAAATTGGATCGATACAATTTCATCCCGGCATAAATTTCAATTCCGGGGAATGTTTTTTCCATCTTCCACCGATTGCGTGGGCGAACGGCTTCTTTCTTACTCCTCCGGTCCAGGTGCTCGGAACGAGCTGAAGCGCGATCCAATATTTGCCTTAGCCAATTTTCACCCGGGAGTTTTTTAACTTTAACAACGATTTCATATATGAGACTAATTGTAAGTCCGACCCGGCGCAACTTCGCCTATAAATTTCAATTCGCTCTCATTTACCTCGGCGGGCTTCTTCCCAGACACGCGTGCGTGTGTTCCACGCGGTTCATTTAAAGGGGACCAAATTGAATCCGGAATCTATGTACGTAATTACTGGACTTGCGAATTTTACACAGTTCTAGGAAAAATCAGTGTTCACAAATAATAAATGTTGTCTGTAATTTGTAACACAATTAAGAATGTCAAAAGCTGAATTAACATTGCGATGTTTAATTAATTATTTATTTATTTTATTTCTATTCTTCTTCTTATTATATTTGTAAAATTCATTGCTATATGTATAGTAAGAAGAAATGAAACAAGACTAAGATTAATATATAGAAATGAAAGAGGACAATGAAATAATAATGACTGATATAATGGATTTGTAGGTCAAGTAGATAGTCAAGAGTAACTCATTTGGGAAGAAGAAAATGTTTGTAGTAATGATTTGTAGTAACTATCTGGTTTAGACTGGGCAAAAATCTGTTATCCTTCGCCATCCCCCCCCCCCCTACCACGTTTGCCTACTTTGCCTGACGCTTGACGGCCAAGTTCGCAGCCTAGTACGATCTATAGAAGTCTGTGGTAATATGTACTAATAAGGTTAACTACACCTCGTATAGTTTGTACGATGGCAACGGTTATTAGATTCGACGAGAGCAGTAAAAGTGCTCGATTAACTCTCACGTGAAAATGTGCCCTTAGCCACGTAATTTTCTGTTTCCTCGTCCGTCCGACGTCCGCGGCCCTGAACACTTCAGGACACAGCCGGTGGGAGAGAACTCAGTTCCGTGACGTCACGGAGCCTAGGGTCGCGTTGAAATTCAGGTCGACTCACCCCTTTATCAACTACCCACCCCCAACCAGTCCTCTCTCTCTCTCTCTCTCTCCCTCTTCTTTCCACTTCTAGCCCCGTCCCGTTCAGTGCATCACCCGCAACCTCCCTCCCGGTTCTTCGCTCCTCTGCATCCCACTTTATGCGCACTCGAACGTTTCTAGTAAAGGAGAGAAAGAGAGAGGAGGGCCTCCCTTTTTCCAATGCTCCCACGACCCCTTCTTCTTCGCCCTTTTGTACTCCGTTTATCTCGCACGATAAGTTATGTAACGCGGTTGTCTGTGCAGATTTTCTTTCTTCTCTTTTTCTACCAATAACGAACTAATAATAGTGTAGATAATTTCCCAATAGCCGTGCCTGCGTTTACAATTTAAATCGCTCGGTACTCGAATCGTTTTACATTCGAATGAAGCGCGGCTATGCTTGAAACGCAATAAGGAATATCCATTGGGTTTGTTGTTCAGCTCGTACGGCACGTTTTTTAGGGCAGAATCATGCAAAATTTCTTTGTTACACACGGGATTAACTTTTTACATTCATGTGGGATATATGAATTTTCTATCTGGAAGACTTTGACGTCGGTTTCAAATTCAACAAAAACAACAAACTGACCGAACTTGTTTGCCAAAATCTAGTATAATCAGGTCTGGTCTGCCTCTGAAAGTCGAACTTCTGCACTGACCTCATAATTAGATTTATTAATAAAAGTTGCCTATAGCAATCTTAGTGATAAGTGAATAAACCATAGATAAGTATATAAAGAAATTAAAAAATAGAAATGTAAATAAATGAATGAATAAATAAACGAAGAACATTTATTATTTAATACATTTATATAATGCCTGTATTTTCACATTTTTTTAAATTCAATTTCGAAATAAAATTACACTACATTATTTATCGAGACGTAAGTTAAAATTATTTTAATTATGTAAAAATCCTGCGGACGGATCGAGCACTGAAAAAATACGACAGAATTTACTCTTTTTGAATCTCGTCCCGCTAGGAGAAAGTAACACGAACCAGAGTTAGCCAGGAATCATTGTACGCAGCAACCGTTCGACGCAAGCATAAATATGGAATTTAATTAGAATGAAGTTTGCGCGAAATTCCATTTACCAATCTCCATTAGAGGAGATGCTAGGCGGATCTTACGTTGTTTATAGACCGGCTCAAAAGTCTTTGACATCGAAATGAAATTTGACTTTAATAGCGCTGGAACGTAATTAAATCCTTCAAAGGCTGATTGAATAAGTCCTCTATGTATTTTCATATTTCTGTACAACCGCTTTCGCGTTAGCGGAATTATATGTATGTCCTTTACGTAGTGGCCTGAACGAAATTAATTCAAGACGGATTAGTAAATTAATTGGAAAACAAGGAATCCTGTTTTAGCATCATTAAGCTGAAGTATTCATTTTATACAAATGAGTTTGTATCAAATCATCGGCAATCATTTCACTGGTACTATTTTAATCGAGAACATTTGGCCGACGTTGATTTCGCTGACAGCAGTAATTCACCGACGGTGTTTACATCGACGTGTGTCTCACCAACATCGACTTTGATGACAATAAATTCACTGGGAATGTTTACAACGTTATTATTCAGTATCGGCAATGATTAGAACCGCACATCAGATAATGGCATATATTTCTAGCGAAACACCTGCGAAGGGAACTTCGTTTTACTAGGGTCGAACATGGAAAGACTGTCCTCAGCTCGCCCGCAGGAAGCATCTTATTCTAAAAGAGACATATAGTTGTTTGCGGACCCACTATTGTGTTCTGTTCCCGTGCATTTACGATCCTTCTCGTTTAATCGATAAACAAACCGCGAGTGCGCTGCACAGATTTAAATCACTCGGTGAACGTAAATCGTTGGCAAATAAATTTTCAGTCCTTCCCAATCACGTAAACTTGTATGCCAGCTGGGGATAAGAGTCTATAAAACATTTTAGTCGCAACTGTGTTAACAATGTACCATTCACTATCCATCGTTGATGATTTTAGTACAGATTCCAGATATTCCTGTAGTTTTAATTAGCGTTTAATTTAATCCACGGCAGAGTTACAAGATCGACAGGGTCAAAGTTGATCGTCTAGATTCTCCTCTAAAAAATAAATAAATAAATAAATAAATAAAAATCAATTATGGGGGTATAGTTCGATAAGCAATTAAATAAATTAACAGTAGGATACATAATCGAACTGACATGAGCTAAGAATAGAATTTCAACAGCTCCGACTTATAGAATAATTTGCATTCAACATGAAAGCGCATCATCGCTTCTTCAAAGATTTATGGACACAATTTGCATGAGAAGCAAGCGATAAATTAGATACTGGACTTCTTTTTCTTAAGAAAAAGCAACTGCAAATATCTACGCGGTGACACATGATCGTATAATTTACACTACAATTAAATGACATAAATAGTATGAAAATTACAATTTACAATCATAGTAAAAAAATTGCTCACTTGAATAATTATAATCAAATGTAAGAAATTGTTGGGATGCGCGAGCGCAACCTCGAAAGACTCGATGCTGTTCCTCTGTTCATTGATTAATTAATCAGTTTCCTAACGACACGTTCGATCATCGTTAATCAGTTACTAATTGTGTCTGAACCTGTGACCATCTCATTCCAATATTCGTTCAACAAACTGCAAACTTCCGTAATACGACGAACTGCACATTCGCACCCAAGAGAAATAATTTAATATAATGTTTATATTTTATATTATATTTATAATTCATATCTACTATTAATAATAAATAACATTATATATAAATATTTTATTATTCCCAGCTCGCAGGCCCATATATGGATTGAACTTTGCACTTGATACATAGATATAGCATATAATGAGTCGAGTGTAGATTGTAGATTCACGCATGTAGCAGTACAGATATTAACTATCAATTCGTTATTGTCCGGAATTATCAATGACTACCGCGTGTCAATCGGGAGAGGGGCTTGTTTTTCTTCAAGTAAACGTGTTTCGGTCGTGTGGCTAACTACATGCCTCGAGTTATCTCGGCTCGCGGCGAGATTAGTATTGCTCTTACGTACTGCGTCGCTGGTTTATCAAAGCACGCTTTTGACATGCGTCGCTCAGCTAACGTAATTGAAAGCATTCACATAGATATATGTATACATAATAATGTATTACAAATAGTAGCAAGCAACGATCTCGTGTGCATACAATATGAAGACGTTAACAGGCCTTGACACCTTGTCGTAGTTACGTCTAAAAGCAAGAATTAATTGGTAGTTCCACTCGGTGTCGAAAAGCTACCTGCTTGGGTTCTCCGCTTTGCTGAATTTTCCCATGAATATAGGATTATATACTTATAAACTTATGTGAGGCAAAGTGGTAGTAAACAAAGAAAATTTAATTTAAAACTGTATTTCACTAGTCTTGTATTTGCGAGAGAATAATTTTTAATTCATGTATCTTATAAAGTTATGTTATATAAAAGAATGTTTTTATTTTGACGCATCAAAATTATGTCAAAATCCAACAGTATCGATGCCAGAGCGAGCATTAAAAAAACAAAACGTAGACTTATTGCTCATTTCGAATTTTGTCCCCCTGAGAGAAATTAACACAAGCCCAAAGTGGCTCGGATTTACTAGCTGTACTAATAATAATTCTTACTATTTAATTGCCGCTGAGAAATGATTTCATGGTACAGTTTTGAAATTACAAAATACTAAAGTACATGAGGGCCTTAACATTACTCAATTCGATTGAACGTGCAGCTTGTTAGGCACGAATCGGCGTTCGGTGACACACAACGTAAGTAGCTGGAGTGAACGAAGGAGCGAGGGAGCGAGAAACAGTCCTTCGAGTATTGGCCGCGTACCAAATTTCTCATGGACGGTCACGAACGGATATGACCGAGCCGCGAATTTATTATTCTATTCGCGACAGTTTGATATACGGCATCGTGATCGAATTAAACCGATGTACTGCGATTTCGCAACGCGCGCGGTCATATGAAAATACATACCCGCACTCCGTAGATCGTAGCTATACGCTCGCGCTGAATAAATAAATAAACGCGGCCGCGGGGTGCCGATTGTCGTGTTTCCGTGCACACCGAATGCTACCACTGTTATTCAAACTTCGGGCTGAAAAGTGTATTTTTGAATAGGCCCCTCGCCGACAGAATTTTATGACCCTTACGACTAGGAAGCTGTGGACTTTGCGTATTTATAGACAAATCAGATGTGCAGAAAATTATATAAAAAAAAATGCAAAAAATTTGCGAAAGTCTGGAGAACATAAAAAGAATACGCGGAATGAAACATTTATGTTGTCAGTTTAGAGAATGTGTTTTAGATTAATTTTATCATTTAAATATTGCAATACGTATTGAACTTTTGACATTCTGTATAATTTTAAAGGTCATACATGGTATTTATATTATTGGTGTAGTCGATATTCTTATAAATGCATAAAATCAATTATCTAATAGTAAAATTATATAATCTTCAAGTATAATTTACGTCATTAAATTATTATATGAAATTATTAAATGTGTTACTTATTAGTTAAATGTAATTAAATTTCTATCATGAAATTAACAATCACGATAATTTCTCTACTAGCAGCAATGTATAATCTCCATAGAATAGAAAAAGAGAAAAGAGGAGGAGGAGGAGGAGGAGGATTGAAAGAAGTTATACAAGCTGAGCAAAGTTTTTCACTTTCGAATTACTCGAAAAGCTGTTCGAATAAACTGCTTCCCATTTATCAGTTCACGATATTAGTAGCATATTGCGGCTGCACCGAGGTTGCATAACGTAGTTTGCTGAGAAGGTGTACAGTGTATAACATACATACATACGTACGTACGTACGTATTTGGGGGCTGAGCTTAAGGAACACAATATCTCTCACAATCAGTCGACCAGCCAGTTGAGCTAGAAATAAGGGAACGATCAACTGTGCCAGACATGACTTGTTTAAGTAATTGTCATTCAAACTGACTGTTAACGCGAAAATGTGCTGTTCCACAGGTCATTCTACGCATAGGAATATTATTATCAATATTAAATGGTTTTCGGCATAAAATTGTGTGAAGATTAATAATTCAAAAGGTTTAAGAACATCGCTCGGCCTCGGAACTCTCTATGTTGTGACAGTCTATAAGAAACGGTGTAGCATTTCGAAGAGTCGATAGAGCCATCGCGAGAACGAAACGAACACCGCCGGCAATTAGAGAAACACGCGTGACGAGAATTCGGATTCGTATACGCAAGAAGAAGAACGACCTGTAAGAGGAAAAGAAAGTGAGACTATCCGATGAATACGACGCATGGTGAAGAATTAGCTTTCTTGATAGGACAAACGACGAATATATCAATCTTGTCAGTAGATTACTGTCAAGAAGTGCACATCGTCTTAAACGCGTTTATCTAGAAAGACACGTAACTATTTATAGAATTGAATGAATGCTATTTCCCTTTGAGAGATTCCCGGTTAGATTTCGTCTATCGGAATCGTAGGACAGCTCATTTATTCCTCTAGTTGCTTAGCTGGACTGAAGATTCTCTTTAGCTCCGTTCATTACCGTTGTTTTACGGTGCAGGAAGCGCGGTACGTCCAGAGTAGACGTGCTTCCGTTGCAGACGTTCCAAGTTGTAATAGTCAATTGTTGGTTGACCGCAGGTCAAGGTGCCTCGTATCGGGCCTGCAGTGGGTTTTAGACAAGGATTCCACCTGCGCCTGCAGTGCACCGCGGACTTGTGACGTTCGATTATGGATGGCCTGACATAAATTGCTTTCGAATACGAATATCATTTAAGGGGTCTTACCAGTGTGAAATTTTAAAAAGATCGATTTTCTTTTTGCATTT
>NW_017159462.1:21932-40044 GCF_001652005.2 Ceratina calcarata
ATGTAATAATAATGTAATAGTTAAAGTAATAATAATGTAATAGTTAATGTAATAATAATGTAATAGTTAAAGTAATAATAATGTAATAGTTAATGTAATAATAATGTAATAGTTAAAGTAATAATAATGTAATAGTTAATGTAATAATAATGTAATAGTTAAAGTAATAATAATGTAATAGTTAATGTAATAATAATGTAATAGTTAAAGTAATAATAATGTAATAGTTAATGTAATAATAATGTAATAGTTAAAGTAATAATAATGTAATAGTTAATGTAATAATAATGTAATAGTTAAAGTAATAATAATGTAATAGTTAATGTAATAATAATGTAATAGTTAAAGTAATAATAATGTAATAGTTAATGTAATAATAATGTAATAGTTAAAGTAATAATAATGTAATAGTTAATGACCTAAAATGACCTAAATTTTTGGTGGTCGCACTGATAAGGCCCCTTTTAACTGATTTATAGAATTGGGAACGACCTGATCATAGTTCGAAAATAAATTTTCTTCTAATTCTAAATGAATTTCACTTGAGAGATTTCATTTACTATACTTTGCTTCTCCACGACCCGAAGCCTCGTTAGACGATTGTCTAACAAAAATGATTATCAATGTTAATTAACATTCATGTACAATTATTAGCAATATTAAATTATTTATCACGTAGAATCATTGTCAATATTAAATCATTCTATACGTAGAACTTTTACAGACTAGATTAGGGTTGGTCAGTTTTAAGAAAAGGCTTTATCTACCAGATAAAAATTGTTATCACGAAAGAACGCAGATAATGGAATTATTGAAACCAATCATATTTATGACAGTCAACTAATACGAGGCGCCAAACTTCTAATCTTTTAGCTAGAGCAACAAAAATATTGACGAAACATCGAATTATTTAACTTTCATTAGAATACATTTAAACAATTAGTCGTTGCTCGCATAGAACGACGAAATTCAATTTATATATTGGAGATTTACAAATTATTTGGTAAATTCCCTAGGCAGAGTGGCGTCTCCTGTGCATCGTATCTGCCTTTCAAAATTGTGCTTAACGTGTCGCGACTACGTAACGAGCTCCCCTCTCAAATATATTCCGAAAGAAGTCCCGAGGTCCAGGGATATCCACGAATTTCTGCCAAGTGCTCCTACGTGTCCCATGTAACGAGTTCGGTTCTTTCCTCCTCTCCTTCCGTCGACTCTTCGTCCTTTTCTCGCAGACCTATCACGGAACTAGTCCTTGCGTCGCATCGGCGCTGTACCTGGGATACTACCAGACGTGAAATCCGGGTCGCCCTATTTTGCAATTGGCAATCGGCCTGATCCCGCAATGAAAAGTCTGCCAGCGAGTTGTAGCTATCGAACACTTTGCCAGGTCGCCCTATTTCTTCGATCGTTTCTACCTTTCATTGTGCTTCCCTACCTTTTCTCTGATCGATCGGACTTCTATGCAAATTAAAACGTTTTTAATGATAATTTAAAAAATGCACTCTTTTGATGAAGCTAATAGTTGTTAAGTTTGACTCTAAGAAGGATACTAATAAAATTCTTATTATTGTATAAGCGTCACCCTCCGGTTTTGATGATTTTCTTCGTTACTGATCATCGAGATTCCTTTTAAATTTCCAGATCTGTTTTTTTCTCCTTCTGTACCTCGAAATTTGTTGAAATCTGTTTTTCGCATAGAAAAAGGTAATTCGGATAGAAACTAAAAAAGACGCGAAGAGAAGAGAGGAGAAAAAAGGGATGAAACGAATGGGTGGAGGTTTTCCAAGTTGTACGAGTTGAAGTCGTTGGAGAGAGATTGCCTGCACGGAAAGAAGTTTTCATTGTTCCTGCATTAAGCAGTGGAATAATCAGTGTTCATTAAAAGCGAACTCCAATTAACTGATCATTTCAAATTATGATTAAACGTATCTAAAATCTATTACATTTCACTGTACTTTTGCATTATACAAGTCGCCTAAGGCAAGCCGCCTGAATAACATGAAAAAAACAAAGTCGACCTTCAAATCTCCTGAGCCCTCCACGTACAGAAAAGCTTGACCTGAGGACATTGAGTGAGGAAAAAATTTTCACTCGAAAAATCAAGGCTATCGCCACAATAGTTATACAAATGATAACGTCTACTATTTTCTTTATGTTTAACTGATTCGAGAAAATCAGGCAAGACAATTTAATTGACGTTGCCTTTTTTTATCGTTACAGAGGCGGAGTGCGGAAATAACGGTGGACAGTGGGGAGCAGAATGCTGTGTTCATTCGCATTTCCGGTGAGTGAAACTCCCGTCGCATTAACAATTTAAACGAGCGTTAATTTTTACTTGCTCTCTTCTTTCCCTTTTAGTTACATAATGAATACGGCGCAGAGATTAAACAAAACGACATGAAACGTTCTGGTTTCTTCACACATACATGTATATACTCGTGGATGAAACCTCGGTGGTTGAAATTTTCACATTTATTTATTAGAGAGAGAAAAACTCGAACCTTTCTTATTTATAGAATTAATTATTTTTAAGTTATGTTAATTACGACTCTTCAAAACGAAATCAGTGAAGGGCTGATCAACACTTCTTTAAGAAAGATGAAATTAAAAATGATTCATAATACAGTATAAAATAAAGTTAAATTGAAAAATGTTTATTTGTCAGAAAGGAAACACTTCAAAGGCAATACTTGTTTCGTTGATCAATTAATTTATGATTATTATAGTTTTGTCAAGACTTGATTAGTTTTAAATTAAGTTCGAATGGAGAGGATTCTTTAAAACTAAACCAACGAAGGGCTGATTAAACTTTTCTCGCGAAAGATGGAATTAAAAAGAGCAAATTGCAAACGTTGCTTAATTAACGCGACGCGAAACAACAATTTTTTGTCGTAATAAAACCTCGACGACGAACTCTTGCCCTTTAGACGGCTCAAAAAGCTGCATAGAAATACAAACGTAATTACACAGTCGACATCATTTCCTTCCTTTTTTTTCTCATCTTTTTACGTCCCTCTGAGGGTGAACCAGTTCGCAATTCAGTGTAATTCAGATTGTTCGCAGAATTCCCGTCGTAAATAATGTCAGTAGGTACATAGAACGACGGAAGATGTACAAAACATTAAATCATTCATTATGATAAAATTTACTGACAATAATTCAAATTGTATAAATATTGATTACACAGAAAAAGAAAAAGATATAATTTGTATTACATGTATAAATATGTATATTTCAATACATAGAAAAAAATTGAGAAGAATAGCCAGGAACACGATTTTTTAGTTCTTTATTTAAGTAATAAATGGGAATGTAAAACTGCAAGACTCGCAGAAATGGGCTGGCCTTAGAATCAGTTGAGTTGTTCGAAGCCAAGCCTGGCAACTCCGTTTAATAAAGTCTCACGGGTGACGTAAAAGGAAGTTAAACGACCTAGGAAAGCCTGATCCGAGTTTACTTATACGCTCTCTTGAGAACCGTGAGAATCTCGTGACTAATGCCACAATATAGTATGTTTCTGGCAGACATTTTCCTCAGAGTAAATAAACCGTAATTAGAACATTGTCATATGTTTGATACGCAAACAGTGATCGAAGTCAAATCTGATTTTTTTATTCCAAGCGAGACATTTGTAATCTTGGAAACAGGGCGAGTTGTGGAACTTAATTTAATTTACTTTCTGATAGGACAAGAATCTCAAATATTCTATTTTAATAGTTGCTAAACGTATTCCTTTGTCTCACGTCCTACTAAAGCCTATCTAAATCCTTTGACAGAAACATTATTGCACAGCTTAAGTGCTCTTTGCATTAAGTGGTAGAAATCAGACGAGGAACGTCATTGTCTCCTCGGCGTTGACAAATTTATACAATTCATTGTATATGTATATATGTATATCTTTTAATATACATATTGTTACGATTTATGGACCCTCGTGACGGCAGGTACATATATTATATTAAACATTTACAGTATATTACATATTTATAATTATATTATATCAATATAATTCTATATTATATTCAAAATAATAATATATTAATTAGTTACATTATTACCAATGTTCAACACACACGAACCACCAAACCACAAATTGTCGCATCCCTCTTTACATTCCTACAAAGTAAATTACTGTCATTTACAAGTAACTGTATTCCGACTAGGGGAAAAAATTAACAATAACTGGGATTGTGAACCAATATTGGAAAACGTCGAGTGGATCAAAGAGCATTAATCAAAGTAAACCGTGCACATCGTAGTGACTGTATTTCCTTGTGACAATAATACAAGGTACTTGTCCCCTCCTATTGATTCCCGATGTCATGAAAAAAAGAAGATTATTGGAAATCCTCGAGTTGAGCAAAAAGGGTCGGATCGACAAAGGTCAAGGAATCAACCCTTCCAGCTTTTTATTTTTTCTTTTAACATTACACAACCCGTCTCTCTTGCGGTGAACTACGATCAACGTTATTTATACAAGAAAAATATTATTGACCCCATCAGGGGCATTGGCATACACGTGTACGCTTAGCGTTCTTCAAATTAAAAATATAATTAAATCGTTTTTTGTCCATTTTAAATAATTCGTCCTTAAAGAATTACTTTTTCATTCTCAAAGTATGATTTCATGTAATATCTTCTGAAGTTGTTGATTTTTATTAAAGAGAAGTGTATTCATGTACTGGCGTTTAATTGACCTAATTTCAGTCGTATGCACATGTACTACTGACTTTTATGCAAAATAGAACTGGGCTGCATTTTCCAGATTTCTGATGAAGTGGTTTATATAATTTATTAAATAATAATAATAATAAATAACAAGTTTAAATAATTATATAAAAAGTAGCCTTTGCAAAAGGTCTCAACGTACCGATCCAGATTCTGATTCACATGCATACGAGAAGAAGGGGGCAGGGATTAAAAGATTTAAACGAAATGCGTATAGAGTAAATGGAAGTGTTAAATCGGCGTGCCGCAATTTTAAAACGGCTTCGCCTATTTTCAGCCCGTCGCCGATTACGATCGGCTATAAACAACAACGGTAATAATAACGGGTCGTCCTCGTTGGCAAGTGCATTAAACGGCACCGTTCAAATATGTCGACGGAATCGTTATTCGCAATAGAGCGATTGTGCAACGATTTAAGTGTCTATGCACAGTACCGTTTTATGAAGACCTCCTTTGATGAGGCGCGGGAAGAGAAATGTTCTTGTTCGTATGAAGTGCTCTCTGTCTCCGAGTTGCTTATAATACCAGCCATTATAGTATCATTCACTGTTAATGTCTTACTTGTTTTATGTGTCGATGTTACATGTAGTATAATTAAATACTAATTAGAAAAAAAAAGACATATTTTACTACATTTCTAGCTTCAGCGATAGAGATTCGAAGAGTCCTGTTTTACTAACTAAAAATCTCTGTTTCATTGTTGCAGAGAGCGCAGCGTTGCCAACGTCCGGCGGTACGGCGAATCTGTCGGAAGTCCGCGATGCACCGACAGCACCGGAGCAAGGCAAGACGATGCCGTACAGGCGCTTGTCAGAGATGGACCGGATCCTGTTGGAAAGTTTGGATATCGGCCGTTCGAGGCCCAGGCCAATCGGTCGATTCCTGACGATGCACAAGAGACGTCGTAAGAGGCTTACCACGAGATCCTTAACTCAGGAGCCGGGCATTCTCGATGATATTTTCCATGGCCTGGTTCAGGTAAATCCGATAATTGATGAGTATAGAACATTTAAGTGCGCGCATAGACCCGACCGTTTCTCTCGAAATCGAATCGACCATCTCCCGAGCTTCTCCCGAACTTATAAATACAGGCTGCTCAGTAATTAAGATTTTAAGAAGTGATTTTAGAAACTAAAATAAGGCAGAAATTGAAGAACAATACAATTGTGTCCGGGGCTCTATTTTTTACTTAAAAATTAAATTAAAACTTAGCCCTATTGGCATTGGGTTTTCGATTGCAACGTACGTCTAACAGATGCTAACAGCAGGTTCACCTAGCAGTTATATTTGATTATAATTCTAGTCTTGTCAGCCAAAAAATAGGACTCGGAATATTTCTATCCCTCGAGATCTTTACACATTACCGATTCATTTCAGACTCACAATATGTTTGATTTATTTCTGATATTACTACTTAAACTCGTGAAAAATCGATTCGAAAGGACTGATGACGTTCCAATTGATAAATATCTTCATTTACAATCACTCAATATCTTCTTTAACATCGAGCACACTCGATTTCTTTGCTCCTGATTCGAAATCACCAATGTTTGCTTTATTTCTGATATTACAACTTAAGATTATGAAGAATTGAATCGAAAGGCCTGATGGTGCTCCATATAGATAAATATCTTCATTAACAATCAATCAATATCTTCTTTAACATCGAGCACACTCGATGTCTTTGCTCCTGATTCGAAATCACCAATGTTTGCTTTATTTCTGATATTACAACTTAAGATTATGAAGAATTGAATCGAAAGGCCTGGTGGTGCTCTATATAGATAAATATCTTCATTAACAATCAATCAATATCTTCTTTAACATCGAGCACACTCGATGTCTTTGCTCCTGATTCGAAATCACCAATGTTTGCTTTATTTCTGATATTACAACTTAAGATTATGAAGAATTGAATCGAAAGGCCTGGTGGTGCTCCATATAGATAAATATCTTCATTAACAATCAATCAATATCTTCTTTAACATCGAGCACACTCGATGTCTTTGCTCCTGATTCGAAATCACCAATGTTTGCTTTATTTCTGATATTACAACTTAAGATTATGAAGAATTGAATCGAAAGGCCTGGTGGTGCTCTATATAGATAAATATCTTCATTAACAATCAATCAATATCTTCTTTAACATCGAGCACACTCGATGTCTTTGCTCCTGATTCGAAATCACCGATGTTTGCTTTATTTCTGATATTACTACTTAAACTCGTGAAGAATTGAATTGAAAGGCCTGGTGGTGTTCCATATTGATAAATATCTTCATTAACAATGAATAAATATCTTCTTTAACATCGAACACATTGAATTTTCTTGCTCCTGATTCGAAATCACAAATGTTTGATTTATTTCTGATGTTACTACTTAAACTCGTGAATAATCGAATTGGAAGGCCTGGAGGTGTTCCATGCGTGCAAATATTTGGGGCAGTGAGAAGGAGCTTTAAAGCGTTCTTCAAGCTGAAGTTATGAAACGGTGACCTAGATTTTGGCCAAACTTATTTGTTAGTACACTTAGCGTTCGGTGTTGAATATTACTGGGTGTATCTAAGCTCGCTAGTTAGTATCCAAACTCCGGGCTTCCATATTAGTATCTTTGATCAAACTTGGATCAAACTTGGATCAAACTTGATCCATTAAATAAAGCTGACTAAATTATATCGTATTATATGAATATTTATCGCATACAGAATTATTTAAATCTTCTATAAACGAGTTACATCTACATCTACAACGAGTTACATAGTAAAGTCACGATCCAACCTATTGTAATTAAAAAATTTGTATTATATTAAACAATCGTCGATACAGTATTTATTATAATCCCAACCCTTTCATCTGATGGTGACTATAAATTTGACTTAGGAATCAAATGTTCCTTGGAGGCCATTCAGAAAAGTTATTTTCAGGTGACATATTAAAACAGGACACGTTTTATAGCAATAAATAATTTGCTATAGAAGAGAATTAAGAATATTGATAAAATAAGCAATAACTCGTTCGGTTTTTGGAGAGCTTACTGGATTAATAACATATAAAATAGAAGTTAGTTACAATCGATGCGACTAATCGGATCAATAAAATCCAACGTAGTTAAGAGACTTGACTGTTAGCTAATTGTAGAGAAAAACCGATTTTAAAAGTCAAACGAACGGATCAACGATTTAATGGGTTAAAACCTGTGATATAATATTATTGGACGGAAATGGGTCTCCACCAAAGTCGTTAATTTTACTTACAAATAAAATTCATTGAAACATGATCAGATTCTAACACTTTTATTCGAGAATCGTATGAAACGCTTGAAAATAAGGATTCATCATAAGAATAGAAATCACCATTTTCTATAATTTCTCCAAAATTAAACTGATCGACATACCTGAACTACCAGCTAAGATATCAAAACGAGATCAAAATCATTAATTGAAAACAGTTTTTTTAGGTAACACTCAGTTTCACTAGTTACTGATCTATTATGGTTTGATGAATGGTTGCAGTGCGTACTACAGAAGGTCGGAAACTGGCGATTTAATGCCTTCACGCTGGAAACGGTAACCGGAGGTAAGCCAACGAACCTAAATGATCATACGATTTTCTTTCCTTCTAAAAGACATCTTTTAAACATTCGTATCCTCGATTTAACATTAAACTTGGTCTGTCTAAATTTAAATGAATTTTCTTTTTATATGAATTTAAATGAAATTATAATAAAATTCACTTTTTATGTTAATTTCTTACATCACTTTACTGAGTAATCCAAGTAATGAGTGAGTATTAAACTTGACCTTATGTAACTTTAAGTACACTTTCTTTTTATATGAATTCAAATGAGATTACAATAAAATTCTCTCTTTCTTTAAATTTACTGGGCAAGCGAGCAGACCTATAATTTCTACGTATTAGATTAAAAAGAGGATTGCTATGTTTAGAGGAAAAGAGGATTGCTATGATTATTTTATAAATCTACTGGAAATCTGTATTTTTAACTGAAATATTAAACTCGGTCCAGCCAACATTGAATACATTTTCATTTTACATTAAACATTACATTTTTCATTAAATTCTTATTGAACGTCTGCCAATTTACTGAAGGTAATGAGTAGGATGGAAAAGTGATAAAGCAGGAAAAGTAATTTCCTTCGGTAAATCAGTATATTAAAAAACCTGCATTAAGTTTTCTAACGATAGCGTAATTTTAAACCGCATTTTCCTCCGGAACATATCCATACATAGATAGTATAGCGTTCGTAGAGCGCCCCCAATATTTCAAGCTAGAAAGAAAATCGAGTCGGAAGAGCGTTCCTTTTAACTAAACACCGATCGATTTATCACTCAACGTCAAAAACTCGAGACGTACAAAAAGAACCGTTGCATGATATCGAAAAACGGTAGCCGACGAATATTCCATTTTTCTGGAATACCGGCATTTGATCTTCGTATCGAATCCTCACGATCCACTGCGACCGAAATCGTAGTTCAATCTTAGACCTTCAATCTTTTAAACGTCATTTGCATTTCATCCTTTTTGCCTCCTTTTGCCTTTGATGCTCTATGGAATTTTGCCCATTTCATATTTTTTTCACGTTTTTCTACATACTCAGTTTTACTGTAAATCCATAAAATCTGAAGGATTATTCTCTATCTCTCTTTGTCGGAATTCGTGCGATTTGATGGAAGTTCGCGTTACTATTATTTAACGTCCGTGAGGTGTCAACTTGGCGACACGATAGCTCGACTTACGAATTACATTCCTCTATTGAATCTCACGTTGCGTTTGATTTTCAGGTCGTTCGCTGCCAGTACTCTGCGTCCACCTTTTCCACTGGTACGGCCTTTTACAACACTTCAAGCTGGACGTGGTGACCGTCTGGAAATTATTCAGTAAGCAATCTGATGGATCTCAGAAACGAATCATTATCAATCTCAACAATTAAAATCGACAATCTTCGATGATCGACGTGGTAACAATGATAACAATCGCTATGTTGATACGATTACTTCTCGATTCCTGCGAGGTAGAAAGATCGCTTTGAAACTGAGAACAATTGACAATGAGACTTTCATACTGTAAATTAGTATCAACGATGCATGTCTTGAAATACTGACTAGTTCTTTATGGGTGGACTGCGGTCATGTAACTTCAAACTCGTTTTTTCAAATGGAACTAATAATAGAAACTGTTACGTGAACAAAGATTGAGTCATTTACTGCGAACGAGATCTACTCTCGACTCGTCTTCTTATTTGCAGCCTTCATTGAGGAGGGTTATCACAGTACAAATCCTTACCACAACAGTATACATGCGACCGATGTGACTCAAGCGATGCACTGCTTCCTCCAAGAGGAAAAAGTGAGTACACAGTCTCTTCCACGTGTAATAGTACTTTCGGTTCACTCGATTTGAATCAATTCAAGAGACGGTGGAAGAGGGGTACGGCGAACGTACCACGGGGTATACGTATAACGGTGTAAATTTCACAGATTAGGACGCACTTAACGAAGTTGGAAATTATGGCTTCGCTGATAGGCGCGGTGACGCACGATCTGGATCATCCGGGCGTCAATCAACCGTTCCTAGTTGCCACCAGCAACCATTTGGCTGCTCTCTATCAAGTACGTTAATACGATTTTTGATAGAAATTCCAATACAAAAAATTGACCAAATAACTTGATTTTCTTTTCAATGCTAGAATGTCTTGTAATTTATTATGTTCAACAAATTTTTTCAAGTACTTTCTTAAGTGATAAGCCAACATGTGTATTTATACTGTCAGAAAAAGAGAAATTAGTATATTTATATTAATTCAGTATTTACTTTCTTCCCCTTCGTCCCTTAATTTAATATTTCATTTCTCCCTCTCCCCTCTCTTCATTTAATATCCCATAATTAATAATTCATTTCTGTCCCTACAGAAGTGACCATAAAAAAATAAAAGAAAGTAAAACAACAATGAAATGATTTATAGAATACGTCAGTACTTGAGAATCATCATTGGAGATCAGCGGTGGGATGCCTCCTGGAAAGTGGAGTTTCCGATCAACTGCCAGCCAGCCTGAGGCCGGAGCTTCAACGGCACATAAGCTCGTTGATATTAGCTACAGATATTACTAGACAGCAGGAGTTCCTCTTCCGATTCAGGGTACCGAACCAAATTTCATTACATAATTTTTTTTCAATAATCTATATGTAGTGAATGTCTCAATGTCATGTCACAATTTCTAATTACCGGCTTAAGATTGCAAGTAAAATTGTAGAAAAACAATGCAGTGAGTAGAAATTGGAACATTTACTATATTCAAATTATTCATTATTATCCGCATGAATATTTTAATATCCACTAACCCCGGCATTCACTTAATATCCACAGCACTACTTGGACGAGAGCTCATTGGACATGAGACGCGGCGAGGATCGACATTTTATCCTGCAGATAGCCCTGAAATGCGCCGACATATCGAACCCCTGTAGACCTTGGGACATCTCTCGAAAGTGGTCCCACAAAGTATGCGAGGAATTCTTCCGTCAAGGTGATTACGAGCGCCGGCTGAATCTCCCAGTGACACCATTATGCGATCGTCATACCACCAGCATACCGAAAATACAAACAGGATTCTTCAAATTCGTCGTGACACCTTTATACGAGGAATGGCACCGTTTCCTAGGCGACGGTCTCAGCGTCTCGTTAATGAAACACCTACGCGAAAATCAGAAAAAGTGGGAAGCAATGACGTTGCAGGAAACAGCAGAAGAAACCGAGACCGAAATCTCTGAACTGGAAGAAGCCGAGGAAGCAGTCAGTTCAGTGGACGACACAGCGCCAGAGGAAGATACCGGAAGCATCGACTTGCTCATACCAGGAGCTTACGTCCAGTCATCGAAGATCCAAAGCCTCCCAGCTCGGGTCGGCTTAGAACGAGCCGGTAGACGCCATTCCGTACCATTAAGCATCAGCAAACCCTTGACTCTCCTCCCAGCCAGCAACGTCAGACGAGAAAGCCTCCCAAATAAACAAAGTAAATTACTGAGACTCGACGATCAAAGCTTCCTGGACCCAAGCACGCTGTCTCTATTCTCATCCAAAAGCAGTACCCACGAACTCTCGCCAAATATCAACAGTTCAGAAAGGCCGGTCAGTGCTGAGAGCCTCTTACCAGAAACGAGCATAGCTAGCATTACTAATAGTACAGAGGCTACTAGATTGAGTTCAGTTTTACAGTCTGATGAACAGAAGCCTTCTCAGGCTAAGCAGCTAACTAGACAACAGACTTTCCCACCTTTGCAACCGTACGTTAGACAGAGGTACATGTCCACAACTGTTGAGATGTCTCAATGTTTCTCACAGATATTAGTAGAAACTGATAGTTTGGATTCTTCAAGTTCAACGAAGCAATGCTCAGATGGTCACTGCGGTACCCCACCGAAGAAGGACGTAGACACTGGAAGCATTTCTGTGTCTAAAGAAGATATATTAAGTAAAAGACGTGGATCTGCGATCTCTGATGTATATAAACCGAAGATGGAGGTTGAACAGAGGAGACATTCGGTGCAGACGATTCGTATAGAGGATAGCAGCTTGAAGAATCGTTATAAGTTTGGTCATGGAATAGATTCAATGCAAGTTTTGTTTACTAAGGATAAGGAAGATGGGATTCAGGAGACGGAAGGTTTCTCTGTCTCTAGGACATTGGAATCTGAAAGATCGACAAAGCAGAGGACTATGGTTAAAGCGGAACAGTGTGGTTTGAAGCCCAGGTGTGCCGATTCTGAGTTGCGAAGATATTCAACTCCTGTGCCAGAAAATAAGACAATAATGACGGATGCCAGTGGGAGACGGTTTACGGCGATCCCAGTGCCCTCGGAGCTCAGCACGCATAAAGTGTTCTTCATTGGCAGCCCACCGGACTCGCCGCCGCTTATTCAGAGTGTTTCTTCGTCGAGCGATAGTGGTAGTTGTAGGGGTGACGCGAGTAATGAGATTATTTCGACGGGGAATAAGAGGGACTCTGATAGTGTGAAGGAGAGGAGCTCGAAGATTGCCAAACTGAGTTTGGATATGCAGATGAAGGAGAATGTGGATCCAAGAGGAGTGGAGGATACAAAGGGCATTGCTCTGCCTAGGAAGGGTAGCCAGGTAAATTTGATACATTTAGAGTTTAGAAGTACATTTTTTAATTGTTGAATTTATGATTACTGATCATATTTTTGTTAAAGTCATTCGGCAGTGGAGTATTTTTTTTTATTAAGAATTAAAATTCATAAGAATTGCAATTCTTCTAATTCGAGTGTTTTGTAATTAAGGATTAAAATTCAATCTTTAATTCAAACTTGTTAAATTAAGAATTAAAAATTAAATTTAAATTGTTTCAGTCGTGGGCTAGACGGCGTGGATCAGCCCCAGTTGGTTTGCTATCGAGATTGGACGACATCACTGTGCCTCCTATACCAACTAGAGTCGATCACACTTCTAGGCGCGGCTCTGTACCAATCGATATTACCAGGCAACAAGGTAAGACGAGATAAACGAGACAATAGAGTAAAATACAGTAAATACTGTAGTGTACATGTAGCATATAATAAATGTGAAAATTATTGAAAAGAAACTATTCAGTAAGATATTAAATAAGTACGTGTAACGCATATGTTATGTTGCCTTGTTTTAAGGTGGCGGCTTTAATAGATTAGCGTTAGGACCACGCGAGGGTAACGTCGCAGCGCCTCGTAGAGCGAGTCTTCCGCAGGAAACTGCTCTCGGCAATCTCCTTGGCAATATTTTATCGTTAACTAGTACGTATTAGTACAATTCGATTTTTGTCGTCCGTGTTGTTTGTTACTAGCAACTTGCACGTTTCCAGATGAGCGAGAGAACCTCCCGGTAAATAATAACAATAACAATAACAATACCGGGAGTAGCAACAATAACGGGATAACAAGAATAATCGATAGCACCACTGGGCCCGGCATGCCGTCGCCGCGGCGGGGTTCAGTCCCGGCAGACATATCTGAATTACGCCGTGATATGTTCAATAGGAGTAGCATAAACGGTAAGCCTCGTAATCGGAAAAAGGTATTGAAGAGAAGGAGTTCTGGAGGACCAGAAATGTTTTCTGGAGGATCCGCAGATGGGAACGATAATAATGGAACCTGGCTTAAGTGGAAGCGGGAGTTAGGAAAGAAGGACACGATACCGGAACCGGTCGTCAGGCGAAGAGGTTCCCTGCCCATTGAGATGGTGGCCATTTCACATGCTGGTCGGTACAATCATAGATAAAGGAGGATGTCGATTAAACACAAGCCGGTACCATTGCGTTCTCCACTAATATTTTTTACGAGAATTTACGAAATGTTCTCTTTCGCTAGACCTCATCACCGTTTCGTACGTTCAATTCTCGTTAGCGACATTCATAGTTCAGAGAGTCGCAGCACTGATCACGCTGTCGACAAGACTTTAGACGTAGACACTGGGCCCCATTGAAATGACAGTGCAAATAGTGGCATTTTTTGCAAATATATTTCCATTATAGGATTATTATTTATTGTTGAATATTTGGAAAATTTACTAATTGTACTACCAATTTAATGATACCCTCTATGTAAGCTTTTCGAAGTCGTACATTAACCCTTTGGGTCACAGCCAGGCTCTGGAGTTACAGCTCTTTAAAATGATCTGTATGTATTTTTTTAATTACTTTGAGAACTAAAACCTGAAAGTTTTTGCCTGTTTTTTGGAATTTTTTGCAAACATAATCTATAGAATTATGATTTATTGTTCGGTATTTGACAAATGTGCTAATGGTACTAATTTTGATGATACCGTCTATACATATAAGCATTTCGAAGCACAGTAACCCTACTGATTACGAACTTGACACCAGAATTTTAAAATTCATTATTCACATAGATTTCAAATTCGTGGCTCAAAAGGTTAAACACATCTAGTGATAGGAATATTCAATCGTTAAACAACATTTTAACAAGATTTGTATATATATGCAGGGTCAGGATCGGGGACACGAAGATCAAGCTTGTGGAGGCTCTAGTATGGCGAAGAGCCAAGTGGACCGTCCGTGTTACCATCAGCTGACACCAGATCATCGAATACTACCATAACGAGAGTCTTTCCTTACAACGTTAGCAGCAACAGCGATGATTGACTTCCAACACGATTTCCCAGAGCCACCGAAATTCCTGAGGAACGTGTGTCTTTAAACCAATTATAATTGTGGGCAAGTGGATTTTATAAAATTAATCGAAAACAAAAGAATTTCTATCAATAATTGTTTCGCACAATACGAGAACGAGGTGGACCGCGATTTACTTCGTCTAATTAGATAAATTTATCCCAAATACTATACAAAGAAGAGGCACAATCGGCATTAAAACAGAAATCGTACCATACGATTGGCTACTTTCGTCACAGGGTTAAAAAGTGAAACAATAGCAAGAGAGACGAGGAACTTAAATTCTAATGTCTTCCCCGCGATTTACGCGGCCGCGTGGAAGAAATGAGGACAAGTATTAATTCGTATGGGCTCTATTATTATCCATTGGTGCCACGAACAAACGTTGAGGCACAGTAAAGAAAAAAACAACACAGGGTTCATTATGACGATTTTAATAATTAAAATGCCTAGGTATGGGAGAAGGAGAAAAGACTGGTAGAGAAACTCACCGCTATTCAAATTAGACACTTCTAAAGTGAACACGTGAATTCGATTGAAGCATAATTAACATTTGCTCATAGTTAAGTTTTTCGTATCAGAAAACCAACATTTATTGGTTTCATCTACAGAAAACCAACGTTTTCTGGCTACCGATCATGACTAGAGACCCTTTAAACAGAGACTATCAGGAGGCCAGGCTTCATTAGTCTACAATTTTCGTCAGTATTCAAAACGCATTAACTTTATATTAAACATATTTCAAATTTCTCTCAAACAATTAAAGTCCAGTTCATTGGGTTTTCTTCTAATTAAGAATATATTCCTTCAATTCATAACTAATAATAATAATTACATTTCAATCCTTTACTACAAGGAATTCAAATTAATAATTAAAATATAAATATTAGTTAAAAGAAATTCGAATTCATTATTAAAATTAAGCAATTGGGAAATGAGAATTGAGAACTGAGAAGTGACTATGAATTGCAGCCTGAAACGTATTAACTTCACTTTTAGAGGGTCTCTAACTACCCCTTTTAGGGCGACATTCATCCTTTAACTCGCGCCATCTTCATTCAAACACTCGTTTACCCTTGAAAAATATCATTTTTTAAATCTTTGTCTCCTGCATTCAGTACGAAAGAATTTGTATTGTCTAGTTAATAAAAATAAGAAGCTATTAATGAAATATACTCATTGTCAGTATCGAATTGACATGCTAAATGCGAGACAAGACATTCCATTCAAACAGATAAGCGAGTAAAACTGCGAATGAGAGTTGCAATTATCATCGTTTATTATTAGACTGCGGATTTTGTGCATATATAAAAGGATTAAATATGAAAGGAAAGGAAATAAGTTTGATGAAAAGAAAAAGAAATGTATGAGAAGTATTCTTCTGATCGAAAGTGGAGGACTATTATAAACAAATACTTTTTTTTAACGGATTTAATTTGATTTAGCATGAAAATCGGCAGTCTATTTATTATGATATCATAATCACAGGAGCATCGGTATATTGTCATCATCGTTGTTGTTATAGTTATAAAAATGAAATCTTAATGATCGTTCAAGTAGATAGATACTATAAGCGTAGGGACTATTAAATATGCGTTCAACCTCGGAATTAATTAGTTAGCGAATCGCGTGGGTTTAAAACCATGGACATTTCTTATACCCTACGGAAACGTGAAGATGGTTACGATGAATGGGTTTGCGGTACGTGAATCGAGGTCAATCAAAAGCCCCGAGAATTCGTTCGTAATTGTTCGACACCCGAAACGTTCGTTTCCAACGACGATGTGCGTTTAGTGAAGTTTAGTACAATTAATTAGACTGCCTGTGCACAAACATGTACAACACCGAATTTAAGCGTTCGTTTGTTTTATTATAGCAAAGTCACGTTAAGTGTGATGTTCATGTGAATTGATACTAATTCAACAACATTATTTTTATTTTTGTTTTTTCGTTTCTAATTTCTGCTAACGTATTCCTGAAATTCTTCTGATTAAGATGAGACCAAACACGGTATGTATCGGTTTTTATTTATATATAATATTTGATGAATAGGTAATAACAAATAGCGTCTTTTAAATAAAAAAGAAGTTAAAGCATACGATATTTGAACTCAATTTAATCAGAAGAATGTCATAAATACAATAGTGGTTTTTTTATTAGAAGATAATTAATCATGAAAAGAATTATTATTATCCTTTGATGTTTGCTGGCTGCCTCGATCGATCGTACTTCCTCTCTACTTTTATTCTGTCCTATTCTACGTTCGATGAGACAGGAATCGTATCTCTTCTACGTTAAAAGTGAAAGTTTGAATCCGAAATCTTCACACTTAACGCGACTTTACTGTATCGACTCCTCTATTCATCGATAAATCGGAATCGTTTTGCAGAGAAATGAATTTTTTTAGAATCTGTTAATTATAGTTTCTAGATCGTAAGGGAAAGTAATAATTTATATCACGTACTGTTATAAACCTGTCGTTCCTCTGACTGTCAGAAAGTAATGAACATATTCTTAAGCGATCGCAAGTTCAATAATAACGTACATAAATATATACATATATGTATATATATAGTTATACATATACATGTATGTATATAAGACACGTCTAAGTTTATAACTAATCAAAGTAATAATTGATATCTGTATCGATGTAATATATAGGTAGGTTACACGTTCTCCCGAGCAAAGCGTTGGAAGGTTTGATGAAATTTCCCAAGGAAAATCTCACGGTGCAGGAACTATCCGAGCTTTATGTGTACTTTACTCAATGACCAAACAGGAAGAAACTGAAAATAACAAGAGGTGGGAAATAGAAAGGAGATCGCCTTAAATAGCGAAGCCACGAATACGATTATTATGTTTTACTATTTGTAATGCAGGAGCTGCATAAAGCTGCACATGTATGAGAGCATTAACTACAGTGGCCAGGAATTTTTTAGATCATGTACTTTTTTCACGTTTTCATTTTCTGACACAAAATCGGAATGAACGGGGGTTCATTAATATGTTTTAATTAACTTAAGGATGTGTTTCGTAAAAGGAAATTGTAAAAGAGTCGAACGGAATTTATTCTATCATACGTGACTAATACTAACTGCATAAGTGACTCATAATAGTCAAATAGTGATTTATAAACAAAATTTCATTTGTGAAATTGTTTATGAAAGAGAAAAGATTACAAGACTATA
>NW_017159462.1:40381-41272 GCF_001652005.2 Ceratina calcarata
CTTATTTGACGAAGAAATACATTGACAGGATCATTAAGATACACACATAATTGAAGAAAAGGGTTTTATTAATAAAAGTTACTTTGTTCGTATACCTAAAAGGAAATTCAAACGTTTTACAGACAGACCAATAAAAATGGGACTAAGCAGAACCTCTTAGTAGGAAAGGGAAAGGACGATTGATCTTTTAACTGATGTAAAAATTTAAATTCGATGTTATACATGACCACACTCTGTCCAACTGTGAACGTCCCAATTTCTGTCCACGTCACAATTTCTACTACCTCAAGATTGCATATACAATTATAGAAAAAAAAAGTACAGTGAGTAGAAATTGTAATGTGAAATTGGGAGATTTATAAGGTCCATCAATAAAAGCGGTAGAACTTTAAATTGAAATAAAGAGAAAAATACAGAAGATAATTTAGTATTCACTGGTTTATTTTAAAGTACAGTCGCTGCCATTATAAATGAAATACAATATCAAATTTTTGGTTTGTTAGAATGATGGCGTCAAGTCTTGATGGCCAGTTGACAGCCGCATTTCTCGATATAATCCCACCGTTGAATTTGATGATAAATTTGAATGATTCGAACGCGTTGAGCAACTGAGTATCTATCTGAATACAAATATCATGCGACTCTGACAATTGAACGAGAATCATCGCGGCTGTGACAATTGAAAAATCTATCGCTCTTATTGGAAGACTTTATACTATACTTTTCGAAGAATTTACGGCACCTAAAAATATACGTGTTCCCTATTGCGTATTACGATACGAGGAAAACCGTTAGAGATCGATTAACTTCGAAAATTCTCTCTCCTGTACCATCCTGTATACATATTGGTGTATTCGTGCCGTGTATTTGTATCACACTATTTTTTATTAT
>NW_017159462.1:42069-44473 GCF_001652005.2 Ceratina calcarata
AATAATAATAATAATAATAATAATGTAACTGGTAAATAGCTACTGCGTTAGATAAAATTAAACGATGTGTTCTTATCATTATTCATATAATTATATTATAACGTCGTTAATAATGAACACAATTTGCGTATAAAGTATAAATATGAAATGAATATTGTGCATATGGGAGAAAGGGAAGAATGTGTGAGCGTAATCGAATCGATTATCTTATTTACAGTGGCCAGCGTGAGAATAAAAAGTAATTAATACAGTATTCAAAATAAATTATGGCATCATTAAATTTGCGTAGGAAATTGTCTAAGTTTAGAAAATTAGTAGACTCGAGGATTTTCGTCCTATTTGTGGTTGTGTAATAATTTTGAGCTTATTTTATGCATTTGTATAAAAAAGTAATTTCGATAAAAGCCCGGAGTCTAGTAATCTTCCAATTTTAGACAATTACAACAAAAATTTCGTGATGCCATAATTTTCTTTTGAGTAGTATAAATTATAAATATACATATATATGTATATGTATGTACATGTACGTGGTAGCTCTACATGGCCTACTATTATTCATTAAATTGAGATTTCGAGGTCATACTATAATCGATTTAATTATAGTGCCCGAATTCATGATTTGATTTATTCATTATTTATTTGATAAATGTAAATGCAATTTTACCCACCGTACTGTACGACTCTCGTCTCGTAATTTTAGAATTGAATGATACGTAATACCATAATATGTAAAACCATCTTCTTTATTAAAAAAACAACAAAAATTACACGAGTATATTTAATTAGGGAATATTTTATTTAAAACAAAACAGAAACAAATCTGTCTTCAAGAAGAACAAGATTAAAAATGGAGGATGTTAATCCAGATGAGATGCCACTTTTTCATTAGGATAGGCAGAGCATATCGGGAATTTTTTAAATTCAAATACTCGCGCCCCGCGGTCTGCCGTCACGGCTGCCAACCGCTACGATGCACAACACAAACGTTGCGTCATATTGCGCACTGTTGTCCCGAGTCTTGCGGGCTGCGAATA
Source organism: Ceratina calcarata (assembly GCF_001652005.2). Taxonomy (NCBI): domain Eukaryota; kingdom Metazoa; phylum Arthropoda; class Insecta; order Hymenoptera; family Apidae; genus Ceratina; species Ceratina calcarata. Next base: position 43,104 of record NW_017159462.1, read on the forward strand.
CGCGTTTTCGAAACAGCACGCACACACATGCCGCGTACGGAAAACAAACGAACGCCCCGGGAAACGCGAGTGAATAAATCGTCGTCGCCTATCGGCGACCGCCAGTGCCCGTCGTCAAATGCGATCGGTTTCGGCGCGTACGGTTGCGTACGTGTCGCATGACCGTCGATTCACGTATCCGTTCGCGCTCGGTAGGTCAAAATGGCGTGAACCGACCGCGCGGTTTTAGGTTATCTCGCAGCGAATAGCCGCGGACGCAGAGAGGGACGGACGCGCGCCTCTCCCCCCTCTCCTCGGTCCCCACGTTTCTGTTCAGTGTTGTTGTTGTTGTTGTTGTTATTGTTATTCGCCGAAAAGTGCGCGGTTCGATCCTCCACGTGCGATATTCGCGGCCCAAGTTACATGAGTTATGAGGACGGAATGCCCGCAGGCGGTAACAGTCGTTTCCGCGGTTATCCAGCGCGGATGTCCGAGCGACAACAGCTTGCGCTACTCCTCCAAATGACTTCACAGGAAATCGTACCAGGTGAGGGGAACATTTTGCGAAACGCTTCGTTATTTATTACACTCCGTTCATTAACAAACACGCGCACGGTACTCGAAGTCGTGCGCGGACCAATCAACACACATTTCGACAAACGCGTTATCTTGGACATAGTAGTATTATATATCGTTGTGGATTATGTGTACGGTTTGGTGGTTAGTTTGTAGTAGTCTTTCTTATTGATAAACAACTATAGATCATGGTTGTCTATGCTATACATGGTCAAAAATATAATTTACCGAATGGAATTCTGAGTTAAGATTTACGATGGAAAGGTTGATTAAGAAAGTCAGATTTGGCGTTTAATGACTATGGTTCACAGTAGTCATGTTTTTATTAATACACAACTATACATAGTCAATAGTAAAATTCACCAACTGGAACTGTAACTTAAGATTTACAGTGGACAGGTTAATTTGTATTAGATAGTAATAGATGGTCAGATTTTTAGTTTGATGGTTATGGTTTGTAGTAATTATTTTATTATTGATGCACAACAATTAGAACTCGTGATGTGGCATTCGTGCTACCTTACAGACGTATTGTTTCCCGTTATATGTATATACGACATAATGAATGTGATCAAAGAGAAAATTTTATGGAAGCTGCAACGCGGGATTGCGGTTAGTTACTTTAGACGATGTAGTTTTGGCTGCTTGGTTTCAGGTCTGCAACTTCGTGTTGGTCTGTTCCCGCGTATTTGAGTTTTTAATTAACGAAAAATGAAGGGGATTATGTTAATGTAATTTTATGTTTGTACATATACATATACTTTTTAATGCTCGATTACTATTAGATTTTCTATAATTGGTTACTAATTTTTTAT
>NW_017159462.1:45412-50213 GCF_001652005.2 Ceratina calcarata
CGGTTCATTCTTGTATGTAGAGACTCTCGTCGATAAATGAAAGCGACGGTGCATGACCTTCCTAAACGTCAGGAACTCAGCAGGTCCGGGTTCAGTCATATACAATCTATCTCCGTTTCCGTTCCTCGGCTACCCTTTCTCTTTCGTATTTCGTTTCAGTACCCTTTAAGCTTAGAGAAACAGATAAAACGATAAAGAAAGAAGTTTCTTATTATTAATAAGTTTGTTATTATTATTGTTATTGTTGTTGTTATATGGGCAGATATTTTCAGAGACAGTCTGTCGATCACTTTCGCTTTTAGCTGCAGCGTATCTTGCTTAGTATAGGTATATAACTATTGTATAATAGTCCACCCGGATCCCGGGAAAATGGAAACTATTCCACGCGCGAAGGTCGAATTTAAATGGTGCCCTAGGACATGCCCTGTACAATCGTGCGAACCGGTGACTCGTTATCCGAATTAAACTCGCACCTATGTATGTACACCGGGATAATGCCTACCGCGAGTTTAAGATGTCTAATAGAGTATTCACATCCGACAAGTCTTCCCCACCCCCCCTCCCCCTCCATCGATAGTCGGAACACGACATCCTTGTTGTTCATGGCTTGAAGAGGGATGAAACGTCCAGCAGTGTTAAGCTCTGGAGGGGTAGCAGACAACTCTCGTACAGATCAATACTCGAGACAGGGCCGCACTGTTCCCTATCATTTTTCACCTCCAACTGCTCGCTCCCCGATTTAAGATTCTCAGTATTCAGTACTTTCGAGACTGATAGAATAATGTTTCAAATCCCATTCATCAATCCTCGTGTATCACTTTTAATAAGACACAATTAATTCATTTCATCAATTCTGCCGATATGAAAATTTATATATACAATTATGAAACAAATTTATATCGTGGTGTGAAAAATGTACCATATATGACATTTGTACTGCATATTCCACTTTGAAATCGAATTAAGAAAAAGGAAAAACAGAAATTAGTACAATAGAATCTCTGTTCAGTATTTTTGGTGTTTAATTTCCACTGTTCTAGTGTATGGAATTTAATAAAAAAAATTCACAGAATTACTTCTAAACGAGTAGTATAAGAATTTTTTCAAATCGATCCATCGATTGTTCATATTAAGGATGTATTGGCTATACAGTCAATTCCAAAAGATTACGCACTTTAGAAACGCATTTTTTAAAAAGAAATCAGACGTCGGAAGAACANTTCGTCAGTGTCAATACTTAATTGGATATTTCCTTTTATACTTTTTAGCACGGAAATGCGTTTTTCTAAGGTACATAAACTTTTGGGATTGACTGTATGGCCAATACATCCTTAAGAGAAATTCATAAAATTTACAAATTGTCAATTAATTCACAAAATGGAGCTTCTACTTTATTATGTTTTATCTAAGGAATAAATGCAGAAAAAGATATACGTAGGTTGGACCCTGTTTTTCAATAAATATATATACTAAAAGGAAAGAAGATATTTAATACAGTTTTATTAGATAGTTAGATACAAGTGTAATGCAATTAAACCAAGCTTTCGTAGTGTCGAGGAAACAAGGCTGTAAATACTAAATACATCCATACATACAATCGGGCGTCGCCCATGTCTTTAAAGCAGATAGACCACTTGTAGACTCACAACTAACGAGTTTGTTTATCACGACAGCGGTTTCAAATTTACTCAATGGACACTCTGTATATACAAGAATAACATTTTTCTTTCTGGCAATTTATTTATTTAACTCGTTACTGTTTGCATGGATGATTTGCGAAATTTGCGAGTGCCATTCTTTCGCACAATCCTTCAAAAATCGTCACATCACCCTCGTCTCTACTCTGCTGTTCAGGAGGCCCTTGAAACGCAGAAAAGCATGTTTACGTGCAAGAATCCAGGAGACAGCCTGAGTTCTTTAATGACTTCGCTAAAAATTTTCCAAATCATTCCCCTGAATTTAAACGAAACACAGAATATCCTTAAAGTGGACTACAGATTTTAAGATATCTCAAGCTGATCGTTAACAACGCAGTAACACTTTGCCATATTGCCCAAATTTAGGTAACGCATAAAGTTTTCAATAGGCTGTGATACCCGGATCAGGGTGATCGATGCATTCGCTGGTATTTGGCTGCGACATTTCAAAGATACAGGCTAATAAAATAGACTGCGATATTTCGAAGGACATAAAATATGAAAATATAAGAAATTGTTTAATTGAAAGGAGTATTTTGTTTGTCAGTCAAGGTAGTAATCGTTCTCAAGTCAAACTCACGTTTAGCATAGACGAATGTGAAATTACAAGACGATTTACAAGAGCGAAACGATATTTTCTATGAGTATATAAGAAGTTCATTACAGTCAAGTTCTCCTTTATTGTTTGTATCCAACAATTAATAATTCAACAATCCAGTTAGCGATTTTATTGAATCGTGAGAAATAGTTGGCTATTAGTATGAGTATATTGCACATGCATTTCTAGTGTGACACAAGTCAAAAACCTGTTGACTTATCACCATACAAGAATTGGGTAAACAAAGACAATCGCGGGAATCACGTTAGTATATCCACTTTAAGATAAACCTATCATGTGCGTAAATACTCAGAAAGCATGTCTCGTCCCTTTTCGCGTTCGTCAGTAAGCCACATGACTGACTAGGTCCTTCTCCCGTCCTATGCCACCAGTCTCTTCTACCGTATCCCGTTTTCACTTTTCTAACAAGTCAACACTTGTCTTTGTTCCCCGCTTCCTGTTTCCTTTCATCTTATATCCAATTCGCTCGTATCTCGTCGCCTCATGAATGCGTCGACCGCCACGTCGCGTCGAGTCGCTATCGCTTGTTTTAAGTATCTGACGTTCCTGGAGGGCTTGTTTTCCTTCTTGCCGAATCCATCACGCTTTTCGGAGACGCGAACGGCTATCTTGATTTATTACACTGCCGATTCATCAATTTGCGAAACCAGTCGTTGATCGACGAAATATTTTGTTAAAATGAACAAATATATCAGAGATTTATTAATTATTGGAGATTAATATTCATTAAACACATATAAGGGAAAGTTGCTCGCAATCATATGTCTCGTAATATTATCTCTCGTATAATCATCGATTAAGTTTGTCGAAGCTTAGTAAAATATTCTAAATAATACATTTCTTACAAATAGATTTAAAACTTAGTTTGCATTAATTGGATCCTGGTAAAACTTTAGTTAACATTTTTCTGTTGGCAGCACTTCAATCGTTGATTAAGTTACTCTTACGCGTGCTCTTACGTTAACTTGGTGAAAGTAGCCCTAGGCCCTAGAAGTATAAACGTCTAAACTGAACTAAAAATAAAATCCAACATAAACTCATTTCATTTATTACCACCCTCCAATCGAATTACGAAATCCCACATTGTCCCTGATAATTTTTCGAGTGACATCTAATAGCCTCAAGCCTGGCAATTACGAACGGTTCTGCTACCGTATTTCCTATAATTGTATTCTCGTTGCACACAAACGAAATGCAGTGCGTCTCTGCGTCACGTAAAGCGCAGGATCGAAGCGTCGTCGACGGTACTCACTCGTTCCCAATTGGTAGAAAAGATCGTCGACGGCTTTTTCGGTGGTGGGGGAGACTCGGGGAAAGACGGAGCCAATCGTCGCACGTAGCGACGCAACATGGCCTCCAGTTCGCGAGGGGCCGTGTTCGCGTGCACGTCGAGCGCGTACGCATACGAGCTATCCCCCGGCGGACCGCTAGATGTCACCTTAACCCGCTTTGAATAGTCAAAACCGGCGTGACAATTAGAGAAAAAAAAGGGGAAACCAAAGGAGCCTGTTTATCCCGACGAACAAACAGGGTGAAAAAAGCGAAATAAAAAAAAAACAAGAATCGAATACCTCGATACAATTTTTGAGAAAAATTGTGAGACTCGAAAAGACTTAGTGCTGCCATTAATATCGAGCTTTTATGGGACACCGGAAACGATGATAACCCCGTCCATCACGTTTCGGTGCATCGAAACCCTTGCCGGAACTTACGGAATCGAAACTCTCGGCGGAACCCCTATATTCGCAAACGAAGTCGATTTTGGCCAATAACTTACCGCTTAATCACGTGTGTGTTCTCGCAAGACTGTATCAACGAAACGGTGTAGGCGATTTAGACTGGTGCTATTAAGAAAAGTGTTCCAAATAAACTAAGCCCTTATAAATGGAATTAATTACTTAAGTCCCTCGAAATATCGACCAATGCGAAAACGTTTTTTATCAAAGTATTTCAAACTCCATTTTTTCTATTTTGTGAGTTGTACTTTTATCATTGCTCAAACCATTCTTACGGAAGTATGAAATATTTTAATTTCTCTTGGTTTCTTTGCGAACGTAGAAATTACAGGTGTGAGTTCGCCCGATGAGAGTGCGACAGCTGCGTCCGATAGTCCACGCTCCCCGGCCGAAGCGAGCGCAACAGCGCCGTCGAACGAACAACGAGAAGAAGAGCAGCAGGAACAACAGGAACAAGAGGTTTGTCACCATTCCCAGCTCCAACAACAACAGCAGCAGCAGCAGCAACGCACGAGCGGAAGTGCGCCGACCGCTGCACCGCACGTTGTTGAGGACAGTGGAGCCCCCTGTGAGATGCGGAGAACACCACCGCAGAATAAAGGTAAGACACAAATTGCAGTTTGTATGCTTTGTATGTAGTCCGCTGCTGCACACACTTCTGCCCACATCTTATCAATTTGTCTGGTTTGGTACGTTTTTCTTTATTCTTTTTCCTATTTTTTTTATCCAATTCTATACAATTTCTATAC
>NW_017159462.1:51465-53918 GCF_001652005.2 Ceratina calcarata
GTAGAAATTTTATGTATGATCTTGAAATTATAGAAAAAGGAATCCAGTGCAAAAAGCCATTAAGCAAAAATTCTATGCATTATAAAATTATAGAAAAAGAAGCCAGTTAGTAGAAACTGTGAATAAAAAAATCACGATTTCTCACATAATTCATCAGTTTCATGACAAATATTTTACAGTTTTGTTCGGATCCGTAGACGATCCCGCAATCATCACTGATCGTTAATAATAGCGGCCGATGTAGAAACAACATTTAATTAGACGTGACATTCCCGAGCAGTGACGCATCACATCGTATCATTGCGCGCGATGTAGTGAGTGTCCGCTAGTAGAAGAGTTGTTCGGAGACGCGGCGACACAGTCGCGAATACCGGGTCCTTCTCTCTCTCACTCTCTCTTAGCCGTCTTCAGTCTGGTTATGTGGGAGCCAAGTCGTGGTGACGGCAGTAGTGTACACACGTTGCTGCCGCGGCTACTGAATCTCTCTCGTGGCTTTCGTTGTAGCCACCACCGTCGCGCTCGATCGTCATTAACGTCCTCCTTGTCCGGCCGCTACGATCCATCCGGTGGCAGACCCTCGCGCGGTTCCCTCCTCGCAGTACGCGTCGCCGGCCCGAGGAGCCAGGTAATAATCCGCTCTTCGCTCTCGCCACTCTCGGTCGCGAAACCCTTCTATCGGATGACCCAAAAGTACCGTTACTAACAAGTACCGCCGACCACGTGGCTCGGCGCGTGTTTCCACGGTCTTCAGGTTCCTCAGTCGAGTTGTGACCGCTTCGGTGTTAACCTCGGTGGGTGAAGCGTCGTACGCGAGGTCGGGAGTGTCGAACCTTGGAACAAGACGGTCTCCTCCTCAGTGTTCTTTTCACTGTTGAACGAGAGTAGGACGAAGCCAGAGAGAGATTTCTTCGAGGTGAGATAAAGACAGAGAGAGGGGGGACCGTGTGCGAAAAGTGGGGAGAGTGTGAGAGAGAGAGAGTGATGGTGAATGAGAGAGTGAAAGAGAGAGTGTTCGCTGACTGGCAATGTATACCATTGGACACGTTTGCGGCGTTTGCGCTCGCTCGCGGGCTGCGTCCATCGACACCACTAGGGTGATCGCACCTCCGAAAGCGGGTCCCCGTTGCAGTAACTATCCAACGGCGTACCATTTCCTAACGAGCATTGCGTATAATATTGTACGTACAGCTATGGCCGATATTATGTCGACGCACTTTACAATGGATTATCGTCTTTAACACTAAACCGCCAGTTTTACTATCTTTATGTTACATTTATATTTTTTAGATTTGAGTGCAATTTTAGAGACCGGTAAGTAGGGGTAGAATCAAGCTCAATATGTACATACAGTTTGGGACAATGCATCTCCAAAAGTGCATTTGTTTGATTAATATAAATGATGTATTGATATAAATATTTCATACTACCTAAAAATCCGCAGTCTACTAATAATCACAGAATACTGTGATATATAAATAAATACAAAATATAACAAATAAAATAGGATCTAAAATATAGAGGGGAGGAGAAGGAAGGAAATTGGTCAAGGAATGTATAAAGGAGTAGGAAGGTATCAGAATTAGAAATGTACTAGAAAGAAAAAGAATGGTTTTAGTATATGAAGAATGCTGCGGAAACAGGAGATAAGAGAGGAGGTAACGAAGGGGTTGATGTCGCGAGATAGAGGTAACCAAAGACAGGTAAATAACGTCGTTCTCTTTTCTTCGTTTTAATACATCGGTAATCCAGGCCATAGTTTGAAGACGAATCTCGTGCAGAAAGTGGAAGGGTAGGTATATGTATGTACAGTGTACACACGTTCTGTGATAATATACGTTGCATTCTGAGAAGCACGTAGAATGAATACGTGTTTTACCGTGATATTTGCGTACGTCGTTCCGCAATAAGGACGTTATACAAATATGTAATATTCTCTTCCAAGATTATACGTATTGCCATATGCGATGTTAGCGACAAACGTATTCTATTTCATATACATTTCGGATGAGTATTCAAAATTATTATTATTACTGGATTGCAGACTTTTATGCAAATTAAGGTATTTACAGTAACAGTTTGAGTGTAAATATGCAAAATTGAATATTTATAATATTTGTTTTAAAACATTATAGTTTATAAGCTTGGCTGTAAGAAAGAGACTGTATATATTCTTAAGCCTAATAAGGCGAGGATGGCCATTATATATGCAATACAACAATATTTGTTTTAATATAATGAAATCTGCAAAATGAAGAATAAAATATTTATAGTACCTATTTTAAATAACCGCCTTCTATCATTTATACATTCCCATCTGCATTCTGCTTTCAATATTTTCTATATTTTGCGTTTTTAATAATGCATGCACTGCTTATATTTTCTTGATATTCAATTTTCTTACAAATTCATAAAACACGCAGTCTAATGATTATTATTCAAATTAGTTATTATAT
>NW_017159462.1:54426-57195 GCF_001652005.2 Ceratina calcarata
CCGATGTTTAAAATAACTTGAACCTTTTCCGAAAAATTATAACAGTTTTATAATAAAATAGAAAATATTATAGCTAATTTGGATAATAATCATTATACTGCGAGTTTTATACCCTTATTTTATATTATATATATGTATTATTTTAAATGAAATTTTCTCTAATTAATATTTCTTCTATACGTATACAGAACGATAAGACTACCGTTTCTGTGAATCGTTAATCTCGTAAAAGCATATGAGCAGGCACGAATTCATTGACTAACTGAGTTGATGTATTTTAGGATACTCTGTCCGCAAACGACAAGTTTTGTTGGCACAATTCCCTCTTCGAAACGAACGAAGGAAAGATAGACATAGCTAGAAAAAGCAAGAGAGGGGGAAAGAGATTATATATGACTGTGTGTGTTAGTTTACGGATGGAAGGGAGAATCACGATCAATGACCAATCGAAAGTGAAGATCTTAATATGTATAAGCGTCCCGTTATTTAAGTAAAGAAAGCAAATCGATCTACTCTTATTAATCCTAGAGTCGATATTTCAACTTTCCTGTCTAAAAGTTAAGGATTGATACGTCGATTAGTTCGCTTTTTGCGCGGAAGAATCAATTGATGTGTTTCACCGTAGAGTGCATTTCGCCACGGGCGTTATTGATTTCTGTTCAGAAATTACATGACGATAACTCGTACACTCAATCATATATTGATCGAACCGGGAGCTTGCGTCAGCCTCGATTTCAAGCGTTACACGATATAATACCTCCATCCTAGAATCTCTCGGAAACGACTATTCCCCGAAATCACTAGAAATGCGTCGGTACGCTATTGAGTTTACAACAAAGATTGGCCAAGTGGATCGGAGATCACTTTGGGTATCTGTACGCAAACAGGAACCATTAAGCACCACGAATGGTACATTTACCCTATAACCGCCGTTAACAGCCGTGAAACGCACACGAATGCCGTCTATACGTAACCAAATCTTTCTTTGAAGTACCGACTCCAATCGTTTCGGATCCCGAATGCCTCGACTGTGCGGCGAACAGTCGAATACAGTTTGCCGCGCCTCGGTCACAGTTCCACATACGTATGCTCGTTCGGCCTCGTCCTCGTCTTGTCTCGTTCGCATTCGTGCTCAAGTGAATACACGGCACAATGGACGCACGCTTGTCACGTACATTGTAATTTCAGTAGTCCGTTTACGTTCGCCTCTTAATCGGGGCGTCGAGTTTCATTCGTTCGTTCATTCGTTCCCTCTAGCATTGTTCCAAGAAGAATTATCGACCCGCTTCTTGCTCTCGCTAATTATTACACAATACGTGTGCAATGATGCTTGGACAGAAAGATTTCAATGTACTCAGAAGCGCTGATCTCACTAATACGTGCCATGTACATATAAATATAAATGTACTGCAACGAATAGAATGAAGAATTTAATAGCACGCCTTCCTGTAATGCGATCGTTCAGTAAAGGGTCCGCTAATGAATCGATTATTACGGACCAACTCCCTCACCGAGAAACTCAACGATCATGGAGTGAACTTGGATCAGACTACATCATATTTTTTATCTGTATTTAAAGAATTGCCAATTTTATAACAAACGAGAAATAGACAGATGTAAAATTGAATGGTCCAAATAAATGAAATCCAAAATTCAAAATAAATTGTTCGAATGATCTGATGTATAATTGAATACTAGTCAAAATTATGTATCTGGCGTTCAAATCTTTCGATCCTGAGCAAAACCACTACCAATATGGGGGCCAAACCAAAATATCAAGGATGACCCAATGCTACCACAGGGTTGTACATTTTTTAATTCCTGTATTAACAGTTATATTTTTTAACTAACGATTAAATATTATTCAATCATAATCGAATTCAATCCTTAATTCGAATTTCTTATAATTTAGTTAGTTAAATAACTTTAATTCTTCATTAGCGAAGTTTGATTTAAGAATTAAACGTTAATTGATTTCCAATTGAATTAATGATTTAATGAATTATTTGCAATTCTGCATTAGTACGATAAAGTATCTCCTTACTGTAATTAACTAGGAATTCCTATTGTGCAGTCGATAGATCGGGAACTGGGCAGTCTGGAAGCTCGCCGAGGGTGACGCTTCGACTTAACCAGGTGCGAGGAACGAGGGATGAAAAGAAAGGAGGGGGTGCTGCTAACTCCCGTCAGGGTGGCATGAACGCACAAGTAAGTATTGTATCAATGTAATGATTTGGGAGGCCCGGAATTAAAATAAATATGGGGCCCATTTAAGGTTGATAATAGATACATCAACCACACTGTTTTCCCTAACCGAGTCACTATTTACGTCAACTTCTACTTCGTTTAACTGATTTCCAGTTTAAATCGTTTATAAAAATTAGCTGCACTCGTTTTTTCCTGAATCGTTTAACAAAAATTGACTTGGTCCTTGGTTTGTTTAAACGTTGCAAGATCGTAAAAATGACACAGTTAAAAGCCTGTTGATTAGCAGGCGTTAGGTACCGAGGTCACTATTGAACGACGATAAGTATTTCGCAAACTACACGCGATAATACAAGAAACATAACACACGGATATATACACATATATGTACATATAACAGACGGAGTCATATGAAAAATTATATTTCTGCTTTTATTATTTTAGTTTAAATTATATTATTATATTATAAATTATTATTATTATATATTTAATTAATAAATTATTTGACTGCGGATTTTATATCTTCATGAAATAATTGAGTGTGTTGGAAAAAACAGGCTTTAA
>NW_017159462.1:57287-80697 GCF_001652005.2 Ceratina calcarata
CATTACAAAATAACATATGTACATATAACAGACAGAGTCATATGAAAAATTATATTTCTGCTTTTATTATTTTAGTTTAAATTATATTATTATATTATAAATTATTATTATTATATATTTAATTAATAAATTATTTGACTGCGGATTTTATATCTTCATGAAATAATTGAGTGTGTTGGAAAAAACAGGCTTTAAGAATATTCTAAAATTGAAATAATATCAATTTGGAGAATAATATTTACGACAAACAATAAAAAGTAAGAATTGTAGGATTTGTAGAGAATGTAAACAGTTAGAACTCAGGTAGTATTATAAGAAAGTATATGGCGACAGCCTCGGTTGTACAGTTACGGGTCTACCTTTCTGTCCTCAAGTAAACTCTGTACGAATCATAAATCTTAAGACCAAGAATCTAAGTGTTAATGCAGTGAAACTGCTTTGCAGGCACTACTTTCTCTTTGCTTTTAAGCAGGGGTAGCGAGCTTCTACGCAGCAAACCCCTGAATTTTCTCTGAATTTTTCATCGACTGCAACTTCCGAAATAAAATTGTTAACTAAATTCAACCAAGAATCAAAGATAAAAATACGAATTTTTTCTACTTCAATTTGCAATATAAAAATTTGTCGAATTTTTCATATGTATTACTCATACAGTAATGCAATTTGGTATTTTTTTCAGAATTTTTGGCAAACTGCCACTGATTATTCCAGAATCCATTAATCCAGAATTTAAGAACTTCATTAATTTTTATTTAATACACGCCATGAACGAACAAATTGAAAAATTCTCAAATCTGTTACTCTGTAATAAATATAATATAATATAACTCTGAAATAAATTACTCTATAATAGTAGTAGAAATAGAGACATAGCTAATACATAGTCAGTAGGCTTATCTTATAGCATTGGGACACTGTAGTAGGGGTCGTTCAACGGATAAAGGATCCGCAGGCCCTAAGCTGGCCTCCCCTGTTGTCGAGGGTTTAAGACACTTGCTTATTGTTAGCATTCCGATTTCTGGGATTTTTCTACCTTTTGGGGGTAATGTCGTACCTTTATTAAGGACGACACTTCGTGCCTGACCGCCGTACAAGTTAGACGTAGCTCTGTTCGGCTTTATATCGTTCGTTAAATATTGTTGTATTAAATATTAGTGAGTTAAATTTTAGTGTGTTAAATGTTATTGTATTAAATATTAGTGTGCTAAATATTAGTGTGTTATACATATATTGTTTTGCATATATACTGTTATTGCAAAACTACAGAAACGCCGGCATGTCGGATCCCATCGTAGAGCATATATGTGTTGAGGATCCCATCGTAGAGCATACATGCGCTAAGGATCCCATCGTAGAGCATATATGCTCTAAGGATTCCATCGTAGAGCATATGTGCATTGATGATCCTACCGCAGCGGATGTATGCGCTAAAGATCCCATCGTAGAGCATATGTGCGTTGAGGATCCCATCGTAGAGCATATATGCGCTAAGGATCCCATCGTAGAACATATATGCTCCAAAGACCCCATAGAGATCCTAGAAGTGGTATATCTAAATTCTATTCCTTAACTCTGTGTCACAAACATTTTATTTTGCATGAAAATCTACAGATCTATTGATTAGTGATGCAAGTAAACAACTTAGAAATCGTTTCTTTACGTTTTTCTTCCTAACTTTGTCCAGGACTTTGTACAAAAGATATCTAAAATATTAAGATTTGTACAAATCGTAAAGACAAATGTGTAGGTCGCGTTTTTCAATGTTGTCTTACAATATAAACTCTCATACTTTGCCTGTACTACAACATATCTAATATCTCATCTCATATACTTTTCTTATATCTCTTCTAGTTTCTCTCTCTGTCTCTCTGTCACACACTCACGCATACACGCGCGCGCGCATACACTATTCGTATTTATCATCTTATATTCTGATTCGCAGAACCAAGGTCAAATGGAAAGTTCGTCGAAGACGTCCACGAGCGCCTCTTCAGGACCCGCGAATGCTGCCCCCTCGGTTTCCAGTGCTTCTGGTAATAATACGTCGTCGGCCGGCGACACCGGCGATGTGTACGAATTCAAAAGTTCGAAAGAAGCGACGCCAGTTCGTGGCTCAAGCTCGTCACCGAACCCAAACACTGATAAAGACAAGGATGCCGGGAAATCAGCCAGTAACCAAGGAGCCCAAGGTGGTAGCAGTAATGCTTCTGCTGCTGGTAACGCAACGGCTTCTAGTGAAACGACGTCGACGTTAACTGCTACGGACGAAGCCCCTGCGACCTCAGCGTCGCCTTCGTCTAAACGTTCGTTCGAAAGCGACAATGCTGAGGAACAGGACGAAGAGATTCGACGAAAGAAACGCAAGGACTCGGAACCGGTGAAGGATAATTTGAAGAGCAACGCTACTGGCAGGCAGGGCGCTGGTAGAAATGCTGTTGGCACTGGAGAAAAGGTTCGTTCCTATTATCTTCTCCTTTAAAATCGAGTAACGACATTTTTAGGGGCTTCAAAGCTGGCGAGGACATGGAATTTAGTTCTCCCAAAATTCAATAATTTCGATACCTCTAATCTCTCCACCATAATAAATCGCTCTAATCCTTATTATTTTCCATTACAGTGTACGAAATCCGGTAAACAAAGCTCTGGAACAAACTCCAGTAAAAGCAATCAGAACGCAGCTTTGAACAATCCGGACAGAAAGAGTCCGAGTGCTTCTTCGATGGCAAGCAGTCCGAAACCATCAAATCCTTCTAGCTCGACGACTAACTCGAAGACAAACACACCGGCGCCCCCGGAGTCCGATGGCGAGGACGATCGCTCGAAAGGATCGGATTCCAGTTCGGCACCCAAAGTTCCGCCTTTGAAAATCGTCATCCCGCAGAGCACCACATCCGAGCAAGAGCAGGGTAACAGAAACGGGAAAAGTATATCAAATCGGAGTCACCAGTTGCCGTATGTAGTCGCCAGCTCCAATAGCAACGATTCTACTGATAAGGAACAGAATCAATCGAACAGTGGGACCAACAGTCCCACGGAAAGTGGAAGTAGCACGAAGAACGAGGATAAGAAAGACTTTAGTGGTGCTTTGCATGGTGAAGAGAGATCGACGCATCACCAGAGAGTGCTTCGCAGCTCGCATCGGTCCGGTAACGGCGGTAACGGTTCAACAAACTTAAAAGAGAATTCTACGTCCGCGGGTAACGGAAATTATTCAAATTCCTCCCCGTTACCAGCGACCGCTTCTACGGATCGGTCGAATAACTCCTCTCCGCAACAGAGGCATCATTCACCGACGCCTGAGATGAGTAGTTCAGAGTCAAGTAAAAATACATCGGCCGAAGGCTCGAGCAATGGCGCGGCTTCGAAGGCGAACGTTGCTGCGGAGAAGTCGGAGAAGAATACTGAGAGTAGTGGGAAATGTCAAAGGGATAATAGTTCGGAGAACTCGGAGAGTACGAATTCAACTACCTCCACGGCTACGTCGAATACGAGCACCCCGGCGCCTGCTGTTGAACTTCATCCGAGGAAAAGGAAGATGAAACCGAATAAGGAAGCGCAACAAGCGGCTACAAATGCTTCGAACGAATCGTCTGAGGCTGCTAACGCGGGTCCTGAGGTTCATCCCCATGATCAACCGATTACCAATTGTTATCAATTGTTTTTGAATATTAGGAAACAGGTTCGTGTTAATTCAATATTTATAGTCGCGGACAATATTAGTGGACATTAAGTTCAGTAGTCACGAATCCGAGTCACTTTCGATGACCAAGTTTCATTTGATGCAAAGATATCATTTCCTTTTCTATTTTTCCAGATTGAACGAAGAAGGAAAGGCCTCTTTCCGGTTCAACCCAAACCGCCCCAAGGATTCAAAGATTATTTAATGAACCGTTGTACATACGTCTTAGCTGGAAACGCGAACAAAGAACCTAATATAAATCCTCCCGTTGGACTACAAGGCCCGATGAAAGACTTCTATATCGAACAAGAAAGGGAAAGATACCGACTTAGGATGCAACACGTTGTCGAAAAGGAGAAATTAGTTCTGTCGGTGGAGCAGGAAATCCTTAGAGTTCATGGTAGAGCTGCCAGGGCTCTTGCCAATCAATCTCTACCGTTTTCAGTTTGTACTATATTGAAGGATGAAGAAGTGTACAATGTTATTACACCGGAACAGGAAGAGAAGGATAGAAACGCGAGAAGTAGATACAATGGCAGATTATTCTTGAGCTGGTTGCAAGATGTGGATGACAAATGGGAAAAGATCAAGGTAAAAATTCTTGAGTAATTGTTATTCTTACGTGAATTTTAATAAGTGGGCAACTGTAAATTGTTTTATTATTATTGCATTCTATATTTTTATAGAAAAACTCGTATATATATACATATTTATTACACGGGTTTCTAATTATTTATATACGTATATATATTAAAAATTAAATCTTTATTTTAGGAGGCAATGCTACTTAGACATCATAACGAAGCCGAATCGCTGCATGCTGTGCAGAGGATGCACTGGGAATGGAAATTGAAGGATGTCGGCCTCTGCGAATCCAAAGCGACGCCTCAAATTGAGGATATTTATGTACCAATGGTACACGTATCGGACGACTTCGACTTGCTACCAGCTTAGTGTACAGTAACTATACAATCGACTTGTTGGCATACATATTTTGCTCGTACCTTTGAGACGAATTCAAACGGTATGATTATAATCTGTGATCTCTTTCATAACGTGTCTGCCATTCTTGCGTCGTTACCAAATTAATAGAGAGGAATGCGAGAAATCAGAAATGTAGAATTGGATTGAGTTGCGATGAGAATTTTTTGCGGGATGATTTCTTGAACATTTTTGAACTCTTGAAAATGTTGAGACCTTTGAGATTTTTTGGGAGATTTGACGATATTCGGGTTCCTCAATTATGTCAGGATGAGAGTTTTCCCTTAGGATCGGGATGGATTCTCGAAAATTTCGAGAGTCACGAAGACATTTTCGGATTCTTACAGAATTGTACGAATTATATTGTACTAATTTCAAAAATTTGATTACATCTATTTAAAAGCTAGTTTGATTTCACTTTTTAACTAGGTTTATGTTTTATATTCGGACTTCTATGTTACTTTTTCGAAATTTGAGTATTGGGCATTGGCTACCATTTCTATTTACGTAATTTCAAAATTAGTGGAATAGAGTAAAGAAGATGATTGGTGACGACTGGAGATTTTTGAAATACTGCTTAAAATCTGTAGTAACTGAGAAATGACAAAATGTTCGTTAGTTTCCTGTCTCAGTAATTTGCTACTGTATTTTTCGGTACACACACCCAATGTAATAATGTACATATTTTGTACCTAGCAACTTACATAGTTTTTAAAAATAGTGTATAAAAAGAAGTTTTTAGAAGATTAAGACGCTGTGTAATAAATGAAACTACAAATAGAAAGTTAGATCTTTACTTTATTTTTACTTTCTTCTATTTGACTAGCGTGTCCCATCATCGGAAGCCGGTTAACAGGAGGAGGTATTTTTAACTTCTCCACTTCTAACACTATTGGCTTGTTATACCCCATGATTATGGTGTAATGTTGAGGATTTGTAAATAAACTTGGATCGAACAGTAGTGGATAGTTCTTTGCGTAACACGATGTGAAGATTCCAGTAAATCGTGTTTGAGGCTCGGAGACCTCATCGGGATTAAATTTTATCTAAAAGACATATGCAATTTCATTATGCAAATATAGAGAATAAATAAACTCCCTTTTAAGCTGAGGGAATACGAGCGTTAAAATGATATTCGAAGTATATTGTCGTATGTTATTAAAGGAACTTCTATTTCGTACTTGAGTTAAGAATTAAAAATTAAATTGCGAAACTTAATTAGAAGATGTCTCCTAAGTTTAACCGAAGTAAAGGTTTCAACGCTTGTATGCCCTCAGCCTTAGATTCATTACAAATACCTCGTTTCTCTTGAAGAAAAACGAATACACTTTCGCGATATATTCTTTTTCCTGAGGATTGTAATACATCTCTAGTACATATCTCTTCGCTAAAGCATGTACCAGGACAGGACTACCTATAGCAATTAAATTGGCTAAGGCAAATATCATAGCCAAAGTCGTTGCACTGTTTTCATCTGTCATGTTCATATATAAAAATGGTTGCAGAGTCATTGATCCAACTGTTGACACCAGCGAAAACAGTTTCAAATTACGAACTTTGGCATTTATATTTCCAGTATATATCAATTCTTTATCGACATTTTTATTACTTTCGGTGGATAAGTATTTTGCTTGCAAAGCCGGTAGGTATTTCTGGACGACAAAAATGTATTTATTATAATTAAATTGTTAAAAATAAAAGAAACATAAAGGAGATAACGGAGATTTAAATTAACTTTCACGGTATAGGATGTGAGTACATAAATAACAATNNATACAACATTTGTGTATAATCATTCATTATTTTGTAAACGTGAATAGAAATTGTTTAATCTTTATTTCTAACCTTAACATTGTTGTACGTACGATACGTGAAAGTACGTTTGAGCGATATGATTTCTTGAGTGAAGAGCTTTCCTCGGTTTAACATACAATTCCTTAGTATTAGAATCATGATCAGGAATTATCTGCACTTTGTTTCACGCACTAATTAAATATCTTCGTTATATACAATTGCACATGCTCCTTACATCACCATTTTGAAGGATGTATGACGTGTGACTGTATGCAGTATTGCGATTTCGAGATGTATATGTGTTAATTGTATATAGTTGGTCGCAAGCTTTGATTTGTATATATAGTCAACGGTCACAAACATGGACTTAGGTCCATGGTCACAAGTGCAGTTTCACATTCATTGTATCCCCGAAATAAAAATGATTTATTTGTTTCATATTTCTTTATCAATTGACACTACATTAATATTTATTTGGCGAATTCGAATTTTTGTCTTTAACCACAACAAAAAACGAAAAAATGATCTAGACTTTTAAATCTGGATCACAAAATGAGAGTAGCATTATCATTTTCGCGTCTAAATATAAATGAATTTATGAAAAAACATCCAGCTCAAATTTTGTATTAAATGTAATTTGTAACTTCGGGCCGCTACCGCGTCCCTTGATTTATCATTAAATAAACATTTTGTTTAAAATTGTGTCATACTGTTCTTATTAGACCCTCTGTAACGGTTAGTAATTTTGAATGCCATCTCGACTAGCTGTACCAGGTGCCGAGGTGCCAGCAGCAAATCGCGGAGTACCACGTGATTGTCGTTTACAAATGACTGTTGTATGATGTGTGATGCGTTTTCACGTTCGTTATTATGACAATTGAAACGATGCGTGATGATGCATTCGGGAATTTCATCGATTTCCGAGTATTTCGAACCGTGAATTGTCGTCGATTGTTGTGAAACATTTGAAAGTTCGTTGAGTGAAACGGATTTGTAAAATATGGCGCCCCGAATTAGGTTATAAATACGTTGGATCTTGATCAATGTTTCGTTGTGAATCCCAGGTATTATGCATTTAATCGCGGTTAACTATTTAAATATAAATATCAACTTGTTTATCTGTTTGGGGTTGCTTGTGTTAAAACTGTCTCACCATTTGCTTAGCTTTTTATGCATACTGAGACATAGTTTAACCCGCCTCGAAAAGTTCAAGTTACTCAGAGTCGTACAGTTTAACATTTAATTTCAAGTTCTACTTGAAGTTATTTAAAATTCTGTGCAGATTAACACTTTTTCATTTAAAATTCTGTGCCTCAAAGAATTAAACACCATTCTTCTTCATTTTTGTTCTATTCATTTATTACTTCTATTATTTCTGAATTTCATACTGTTAAAAATATTTTTTTATATATTGTATTTTAATAATGGCACTTGTTTCAACAGATAAATTTCTAGCGCTTCTATTTTATTAAAAACATTCATCCCAAAGATGGGCAAGCAAGTAACTTAATGCCATGTAACGAGTATAAGAAATATGAAAAGCAATTCGGCAAAAGAAGACGTTATCGAGAAGAAGAAATATGTCTTTTTTTCTGATCCTGACGTTATCGCTCAACGCGTCGAAGCATCTGCAGCAGTAGGTCAAAATTTCATTGATTTTCTTATTTCCTATCACTAAGCCAACGGGATCGATGAATTTCGAATTTCGACATAGCTTTCCAGTTCATGTCTATATGTATAGTTGCATCTTTTGTTGTATAAAAAGAATACCGCATTCAATTTGAAAAAAACAAAGTTGATCTTTGAATCTCCTAAGCACCTCCATCGGCAGAAAAGTGATGTACACTGTACAATGTGCCCTTCGAAGCTAACCAATTTTCGTGTAAAATATTTCTTCTTATCTCGAAAAATGTAGAAGTTATTCAGGTGGCTTAACTCGGGCGACTCACCCTGCATACATGTACACTACAACAAAACGTGATTTCAGGCAGCTCAAGTTAAACAAGAGCTTGAAAATCAGCAGCAAACATCTGAGGACAAATTATCCGAATTCCCACCTGAATTAAGCTTAAAAGGATTGGAACAGACATTGTCATATCATCTTGTTCAGCCATACCCCTTTACTTTCATAAGCGCAGTAAAGAGGAAGCTTGCGTCAGACGATGCTTCCGAATCCTGCAGAAAACACGAGCCAAATAAAAATGCACCTGACTCAGTAACAATACTAAACAGTGACAATATCCATAATTTACATGAAATTGCCCAGAAAATGGATTTTATAAAATCTCTGAAGGTCCCAGATTCGAAGATCTCGAAGAAATTAGATTACTCAAACCGAGAGAACAGTGCGTCAAAAGAATTAATAAAATTCGAAGCTCCGGGTCACGAAAGAACAGAGAAACCTACAAAGAACTTCGAGAGAGTCCAAAGAAGACTGGATTTCTCAACTTCGGATGTTTCCTCAACAAACAACAGCGAAATCGAGCCACTGAAAGTACCAAATATATCGATATCCTCTCACCTGTCGAAGAAGAAGGAATACGTCCGAGAGAATTCAAGAGAGAAAGAAAATAGGTCGAAGAAAATCAGAAAGGACGATGGCTCTAAACAAGATGAGATGATGCAAGATATTTTTAAAAGGTCCCGAAGCCCGAGGCACTCTAGAAAAGAATTTCCTAATCCTAACGAATTAGGGGCTAAATTAAAGAATGACAGATTATTATTTAACATGCCGAGGGAAAGTGATTTTGGTTCGAAGCCGAAGCCAAAGAACCTCGCTACGACGACTGCTAAGAAAGTAAACGATAAGAGGCGATCTGTACACGCTAGGTCTTTGAAATCAAGGGATACCTCTTTAGATTCTAAGAATAGGTCGTACAGTAACGAGTCGCTTTCTTCGGCGAAGTTATCAGAGAAGGTGACAGTCAGAGAATCTAGGTTTGAGAACTTCGATTATAGGTATAAAGACGATTTGAAGCAGATTGACGATCAGAAGCATATATTTTCGTTAGACACTAGGCAAGGTAAACAGCACAAAGCCTGCCCGTTACAAACAAATACTGGGAACACGACTTTTAAAGAACAATTGAAACGATCTGAGAAAGTAATGAAACCGTCGACCAGTAAAATCGATGGGAAATTATATATGTTGAATTCAAAGGAAACCGAGAGCGTCACGGATTCGAATGTGAGCGCGAGGACTCAGAGTCCGACTATTTCTTCGCAATTAACGAAAAATAAAGATCCTGATAAGATTGCACAAAGTATTAGCGTAAGCAAGTCTAGTAAAACTGAGGATTCGAAATATATTGATAACTCGTTGACGCAGAGTACTAGCGGGATTATTAAAAAGGAAGAGGAGGATTCGTTCACGCAGAGCGTTACTACTACGGCTAAGCAGACGAGTAACAGTAATGAATCGAATTTAAATGATAGCAGTTTGTCCAGCGCGTTGTTGGACCCTAGGAGGATTTCGTTTAGGGATGAAAGTCGGTCGCCACAGGAAGAATTCTGTGATTTGGTTACGCCGGATGTGAACCTTTTGTCTCGATCAAAGAGGAAACGGCAGTTCATACAGAATAATGTGGAAGAGGTGAAGTGCTCAAAACATTGTACTGGGAAAAGTGAAGTTGAACAAGAATGCATTCCGTTGGTAAGTATAGATATCAAGTATTTTTGTATGTAGGATGAGGGTCATAATTATAATTTTTGTGCCATAACGACATTTCCGTAATTACAGTTACATCCGACTGCCTTACATATGCAATTCCAGGCAGAATTGCATCTCCTAGACTCATTTAATGAGTCTTTAAGGCAAGTTATGGATGTTGAGAAGTGTTTATACAATGTTAAACAGGAGCAAGAGAAGGAATTGCCGTTGCAGCATAGTCAGTCGAATGATCAAGTGAAATCACACTTCCCTAAAGGAGTCGAAGAGAGGAATATCGATGATATGGAGCATCGCAGTGAGATTAGCAAATTACACAAACTATCCGCTACTGAGCAAGGTAAATATTTGTTGAGTTATTATGATATAATTTACATAGAAGGTGAATCAAAAAGAAATTGTTATTCAGAATAATATATACATTAATCCTCATTTATATCGAATAAAAAATTAACAGGCTTTCCGACGCATCATATCACAAGCCAAACAATGGCAAACGAACTGGAGAGCTTAAATAAAATAGTAAAACCGACAGTCAAAGCTGTGGAAGTACAAACTCAAACTGTGAACGATATGGCGACGCAAACGGACATACGTCCGACTCGACGGAACGTCCAAAGCCGGTGTTCCGAAGTATGCGGCGTTTCTTACGAACGAGGCTTCGCCGGTGATAGCGAAGTCCCGCAGCTTTCCTTAGATTCTGTGGAACAGTTTGAAGACTTAGATCAAGTAGAAGAAATATCATTACCTAGTAAATTAAGGACAATGTCTGAAATAAGTCTGCACGAAACGACGTCGTCCATACGGACGGAGACTGGGACTGAAATTAGCATCTCTACTCGTGATGTTACTTGCTCTTTCAATAAATATTTAGATCTGGAGGTAAACTGAATTTAATTAAAAGATGATAAACTATTAGAATTAACTATTACAATGTTTACATGATAAAAGAAATGCATTTTTTTAACTTGCACCATGTTAAAAATGTTTCATTCTGCTTAAAAACCTTCAGTATAATAATTTTTTGTTCCTTCGCAGATTGCACAGTTGATTAAGGATGAGAAACAGAGGTACGACAAAATCGAGATGCTGTTTAAGTCTCGCGAGAAGACGTTGAACGATCGAACGAAGAAATTGGTGAAGCTCGAGGAACAAAAAAGGGCATTGAGGGACACTGGACAAGAGAGCCGTGTCAGTTCTGTGAAGAAGAAACAGAGAGCTTTGCTTTTGAAGTTGCAACAAGAAAAAGACGAGATGAACAGGTATGCTAGTAGCATTTAATTCAGTTGGACATCAACTAGCAATTAACATTAAGATTTAATTATTAATTCGATTTTAATCTAATAGAAAGTTAAAGTGTTATCATTCAGGTTTCTTAATTAAGATTTTAAATAATTACTTTCGAATCACAATTATTTAATTTGAAGAAATTCGAAAAAGTCCAACTGTTAGTACAACAATGAAAAATCTATAATCTTCACCAACCTACTAATTATATTCGTATTTAAACTATATTTGTTAATCCATATGCATTTTATTCTCAGATTAAAGGAGCTTCACAAAATCGCCAGCCAAGAGCGTAAACTAATGCTCCAAAAACAGAGAAATATGTTCAACCCCCAGATGTCAACTAAAAACATTTTAACGAAATTAAAACGGAGTGCGGACAGTCAATCCCCTCGCCGATTATCTGGTCCCATGAAGGGTTACGACATCCGAAGCAACAGTTCCATGAGTTCTCTCGTCGATTCCGACAAATCCCAACACGATCGGTCTCAAACTGATGCCCGATTACAAATGTCCGAGAGCGAATTAATCTTCTCGAAATCTTCCCTCGATCTACCAAGAGACAAGTTCGCGAACTTCGTCGAGGGATCAAGCCCATTATTCTTGATGCTCGATAAATCGGATAAATCCGACGAAGCCTCCAAAGCGAGCCTCCAAGAGAAGTGTCCTTACAAAAGAGATGGGAAATCGAAATACGAGATAAAATCCAGGAAATTCGAAGAAAAGATGCCGAAAGCTGATACAATAAGACTGAAATCTCAGGAGCCAAAATTAATATCAAATCATTCTGTCAATAGTCCTGGGAAATATCTTTTTGAAAAGGAGAAATCGAACGTGTTTGAACAGAATCTAGATAAATCGATTTCTGAGCACGTGAAATCAGAATCTGATACTTTGGTAGAGGAATTATCCAAGAAATCGAAGCCATCAGCGATGGACCATTACCAAAGCATCGCCTCTCCGAGGGAAATCAAAGCTGTTACTAATACCGAGGTTTTGCCAGAAGAGATAAGCTCCGCTAGCCAAGATACTGTTTCGAAAACGTCAAAGTCGTCTCAAGTGTCTGAAGATGTGCTGCAGACGCACTCGAAGAGTTCGAAGAGGAGCAGTAAATCAATTCCCACGGACAAAGAAGAGAAGTCGAAGAAAACTCAATATTCCGAATCGAAGTCGAATTTAAAACGCAGGAGTTCGAAGTGTCAGAAGAGTAAATCGTCGTCGAGTATTTTGACGGAGAACATTTTGCGATCAAAGTCCAGTTCTCAGGTGTCGGAAGAATTGAGGCATCATAATAAGAGGACGAAGACTGAGAAGGAGTTTATTCAATTTGATAAAAATGATGAAAATATGGATAAACATATTAGAGAGAAGAATTTTAAATTATCAGGGAATAGAGCGGAGGATTTTAATAGCAAAGAGAATATGTCCTGCCAGATGTTCGAAAATATCGAGGCTTACGAAAATTTTGATGATACTAAGTCGCAGATTAGTAATTTTGCGGTTTCTCATCATAGTTCCGAGAGCGATCGGAATTATTCGAAGTCTGTTGTTATACGATCGCAGGATCATAATTTGAAAACTTCGAAGAAACTCGAACAGTAAGTATATATTTATATGTAAGCTTCTATTAGAGAAACAAAATCACGCGCGCGCGCGCGTGTATGTGAGTGTGAGTGTGCGTAGAATCAATTTCTTTTAACTTAAATGCAAAGAATCAAGATTCTATTTGGACTGGAAAAACTTATACACATATGATTTTAAAAGATGTCGGAACTTGCTAATTTCCAGATTTAAATACGTCCTTAGACTTAAACATTATCTGTCATACATAGCACGAATTAGTACAGCCTCTTAATATTTTCTATTTGCTGTTGGATTTTGATCATGGAAGCCGTTTCCGATATAACGTTCGAGCTATATTAATAAAATTGCGAATCACTAGAGACACGTGTAAGGTATCTAATAATAAACCGAGTATTCACACCATGAAATGAACCATTGTAAAAATAGATTCGGTGCACCGGCGAGATGTGCATTCCGCTGTTATTACAGTAGTTCTCTCCGACGTTCGTTTGTTTCGCGACCGGCCAGTTTCTTCTTCATAAGTTAATGTCCAACTCTTCTCAATCCTTATTTTCTATTAATTCAAACTTCCCATTAATTCGAAATTCAAATTCTTTATAAATGAAAATCTAGTTTGCGCATAATTTGAATCGGCATGGAAAATTTCCTCATTAGACATGATTACGTCTTTTAGAATTTTGAACGCACGCGAAGCTGCGCTTACCTCACGGAAGAACTGCGTGGAGGAATGGATGGCTTGGCATGCGAAATTAAGGACTGAAGAAGATCGCGTCGCGCGGATGGAACAGGCTGCATTTAAGCTCGTAACAGCAACGTCTAACGTTTTCTCTCAACAAGGTAATTTTTAATATCTATTCTCTTAACAGATTTATCAAGCATTTTGTTAGTGATCTATGCATGGTTTGCGGTTTCATGAATTTGTAATAATTTAAAAGAGTATAGAACACGTGATGTATAAAGAAATTGAAAATATACAATAGAATTTTCGATAATTTAAAGAAATAGAATATATATATTTAATTGTAAGCAATTAAAAATAGAGACGAGTGTG
Organism: Ceratina calcarata; assembly: GCF_001652005.2. NCBI lineage: Eukaryota > Metazoa > Arthropoda > Insecta > Hymenoptera > Apidae > Ceratina > Ceratina calcarata. Next base: position 71,331 of record NW_017159462.1, read on the forward strand.
TATCATTTCTATATTATAGATACCACCGTTTCATCGGACACGAGTGACATCGAAGGAAGGATAGAGTTGCTGACAGAAAAATTGGCTGAGAGGCGGATAGAGATGTCCCGTTTGAAGCGAGAAGCCAGAAAGCAGACAAAGCAGAAACTACGGGCTTTGGAAGCTAACTTATTAAATCAAATTAAAGTAAGTATAAGGAATTTGATAAATAATAGTCATAAGAACTGGGAGAATTGAATGTCCGTTGGATAGCTCAGCATCTGGTTTCGATTCTCGGTCCATCACGATCGATCAGCTGACTGTTTTTCTCCTATAAAATTCAGAACTGGGACTGACGCTCACGCCAGACGGTTCATCATAATTTGATTAATTTAATTTGCAATTTGTTTGTCAAGCTTGCCGAGCTGTGTGGAGTCGGCAGTCTGATATTCACTGTTTATAAGAATTATTAGAATTCATATTTAATGAACTTTAATACAATAGATTATATTGTATTCTAAATTCCCCTTTTCATATTCAATAGAAATATGATTTATTGACCAACAGAAATACGATACAACCATTCACGAAATGCGTAAGAAACTGGAATCTAAGAAAACCACATCTAAGGACAGTAAATTAGCAATAGAATCGAGATCATTAGCGGACTTCAAAGTACCCGAGATTCCCTTAAAAAAGATACAAGACATATTCAGAAGTAGCGATTTATCACGATCAAGATCTGAATCCGATTTGTTATCCACAAAAAGGCCATCAACAAAGGACTCTAAAAAGAAACCGATACGAAACGAAACTGTCGAAACTGAAGACAACAGCAATCATTCAGAAAAACTGATTAAATCTTCTAAGAATCTGAAGACATCGGAACAATCGATTGCTCAATCCGTTTTAGACGATAGTATATCAGAACAGATCGAAATCGACAAACTCGGCTCAATTTCATCAATTTCCGACGAAATCCGTTCAGAGAAAAATGTTCCTTATGGTACCAAGCAAAATAAACAAGACTCGAAGAAGAATAGCATGTCTGAGGATGTTCGATCAGAAATCAGCGAAGATATTCTTAGTCAGAGCGAAGCTAAATCCTCTATCCGTGAAAATGCGAAGAAGAGTGGAATTTCTGATGCTCGATCAGAAATTAGCGAAGATATTCTCACCCAATCAGAAGTCTACGAAGATCTCACTCAAACTAAATCCTCTAAACGTGAAAACGCGAGGAAAAGCATTTCCGAAGATGTTCGATCAAAAATCAGTGAAGATATACTCAGTCAAACAAAAATTCCCGAAGATCTAATCATTCAAACTAAAGCCTCTAAACATGAAAACCCGATTCAGTCTGATTTTAAAGAATATAAATCAGATTTCGACACATTTTCCGAACAATCTGCAGTTAAAACCATCTCTTCAGAATCTCTCAATAAAATACAAGCTCCCTCTCAAATATCAAAAGTATCTAATAATCTTCAGAGTTCGAATGCATCGGAAATTGTAACAGAATCCCGTAACGAAAGCCTCGATAAAAAATTAGATTTCTTACGTTTGAATAATCAAAACTTAAATGAAGATATAAGCTCGCTTGAAAACGAATTGAAGATTCTATCAGAGATGATGTCACGTTTTAATAAACAGCCGAATGGGGCGAAATATGAGCAGAATGAAGAAAAAGCAGAAGAAAGAAGTACATCTAAAGATGTATCAGAGATTCTCTCTGCTTCTGATAAAAATGAAGTTAATAGCGCAGAATTGTCTCTGAAAGAGACGGAAATTTCACAGAATGTGAATGATATAAAATTAAGATCCAGCCTGAACGATAATAAAAATATAGTAAAGGAAGTTAAATCCAGTTTAAATGATAGTAAAACTATAATACCTCTGAAAGAAGCTGAAATTTCGCAGAATTCAAACGATAGGAGATTAAAATCCAATCTGAATGATAGTAAAAGTATAATAGAAGAAGTTGACAACGTGATATCTGCTATAATACCGAATAAAATCTCCCTATCGAGATCAAACAGTCAGGAAATCGATTACAAAGCTAGGAGTAAGGAAATATTGAATGAAATTGAAAAATCCATAATGTCAGAACATATTAGTGATATAAATCGTTCTGAAATAATCGACGATGATTCAACTTTGTATGAAGAGAATGAGACTGAGGTTGTATCTGCTGAAAGTAGCGATCTGCGAAAGAGCGCATCTGCTAAAGCTAGGAGTAAGGAAATATTGAGTGAAATTGAAAAATCCATATCAGAACATATTAGTGATATAAATCGTTCAGAGATAATCGACGATCGTTCGGAAGTGGTCGATGATAATTTGAACTTGTATGAAGAGAATGAAACTAACGACAAATCTGCTGTTAGCTGGTCTAAAGAATCTACTGAACCTAATATTAGTTTGTCTAATGTTTCTCCAAAATCTCTGCAAAATAGAGAAACTGTAGGTTGTATAGAAAATATATCAAATATCAAAAGTATCTAATAATCTTCAGAGTTCGAATGCATCGGAAATTGTAACAGAATCCCGTAACGAAAGCCTCGATAAAAAATTAGATTTCTTACGTTTGAATAATCAAAACTTAAATGAAGATATAAGCTCGCTTGAAAACGAATTGAAGATTCTATCAGAGATGATGTCACGTTTTAATAAACAGCCGAATGGGGCGAAATATGAGCAGAATGAAGAAAAAGCAGAAGAAAGAAGTACATCTAAAGATGTATCAGAGATTCTCTCTGCTTCTGATAAAAATGAAGTTAATAGCGCAGAATTGTCTCTGAAAGAGACGGAAATTTCACAGAATGTGAATGATATAAAATTAAAATCCAGCCTGAACGATAATAAAAATATAGTAAAGGAAGTTAAATCCAGTTTAAATGATAGTAAAACTATAATACCTCTGAAAGAAGCTGAAATTTCGCAGAATTCAAACGATAGGAGATTAAAATCCAATCTGAATGATAGTAAAAGTATAATAGAAGAAGTTGACAACGTGATATCTGCTATAATACCGAATAAAATCTCCCTATCGAGATCAAACAGTCAGGAAATCGATTACAAAGCTAGGAGTAAGGAAATATTGAATGAAATTGAAAAATCCATAATGTCAGAACATATTAGTGATATAAATCGTTCTGAAATAATCGACGATGATTCAACTTTGTATGAAGAGAATGAGACTGAGGTTGTATCTGCTGAAAGTAGCGATCTGCGAAAGAGCGCATCTGCTAAAGCTAGGAGTAAGGAAATATTGAGTGAAATTGAAAAATCCATATCAGAACATATTAGTGATATAAATCGTTCAGAGATAATCGACGATCGTTCGGAAGTGGTCGATGATAATTTGAACTTGTATGAAGAGAATGAAACTAACGACAAATCTGCTGTTAGCTGGTCTAAAGAATCTACTGAACCTAATATTAGTTTGTCTAATGTTTCTCCAAAATCTCTGCAAAATAGAGAAACTGTAGGTTGTATAGAAAATATAGAAAATTGTTTGGAATCTAATAGAAACTCTTCGGTAGTATCAGAGAAATCTAACTTATTCCGAAAGGAAAATCAATATACAGATAATTTAATAAGAAATGATTCATCAGTAAATGAAAGTGATAGAACGGAAGGTATTTCGAAAGAAGCAATAGTGGCCGAATATATGAACAAATTATTGTCGAAGCAAATTTCCCCGAAGTCTTCGAGCTCGATTAGAACACTGGAAGATTTGAATATAATTGATTATATGAAAGACCGAAGTATGCATGATGAGACTTCAAAAGCAGACTTTCAATTAATTTTGAAAGAGTTTCAAGAGTATAGGAATGATACTTCGTTTATGCAAGCTGAAGATATAAAAAGTAAAGAGGTTTCTCAGAAAAGTGACGAATTTAAACAGGAAGGAATATGTTTAGGAATAGAAGAGAAGAGAATTCAATCGGAAGAAAATGTGATTAATCAAAACTTCAATAAAAATAATAACTGGAATACTTCTGAGCCACTTGATATCCAAGATGTTAATCAATCCTTTTCAAGAAAATCTCACTGTGAAGATTCGAGATTATTCATTGATAAACATAAACTAGATACTTCGGAAAAAGAAGAGAAGAGAATTAAATTACAGGAAACTCTAATTAATAGAACTTTCGATAAAGACGATGATTGGAATACATCGAGCAAAGACATTGATCGATCCTTTTCAGAAAAATCCCACAATGAAGATTTGAAATTATCCGCTGAAGGATTTAAACAAGATACTTTCGAAAAAGAGCATAGAATCCAAACAGAAGAAAATGTGATTAATAGAACTTTCAATAAAAATGATGATTGGAATACATCGAGTCAAGATTTTAATCAGTCCTTTTTAGACAAATCTCACAGTGGAGATTCAAAATTATTTATCGATGAGTCGAGTCAATCAATTAACGAATCTAAAAACGAAAATGACGTAGTCAGTAATACAGAAAACGTTCCTCCATTTATTCCTAAATTCACCAACATTGACGAGGGTTCACAAATTTTAGTCAAGTTGAATGAGAGTGTCGAAGAAACTGAAGAAATATTAAATGTAATTGTTAAGAAGAATAATGAGGAGAAAAATCAAGAGGAAGACATTGAGTATAGTATAGAAAGTGACGATTTCCAAAAAGTTATTCACGATTCCGTAACAAAAATACTGGACAAAGTCGAGAAGAGTATTGAAGAAGGTTCGTTAAGAGAAAAATTCTTAAATCGAAGTAAAACCGACTTAAAGCCTACAGTTGACGAAGGGAGAAAATTATTCAGTCCTGTTATACAAGAGAAATCCTTAGAAGAGGATTTTGTGACTGAAGAAGCTCTCTCCACTGATAAAACTATTGAAGAAGAAATTGTCTTCTCTGAAAAAGGATTAACTTCTAGTAAAATTCATAGCAACCAGGCTGGTGTCGATGGAAACTTGCAAATATCGGATAAAGTCGAGAAAAGTATCGAAGAGAATTCTTTAAGAGAAAAATTCGTAAATCGAAGTAAAAACGAATTACAGGCTAAGAGTGATGAAGAAAGAAAATTATTCAGTCCAACGACTGATGAAGGAAGATCACTTAGTCCTACTATACAGCAGAAATCTTTAGAAATCATCGTCATTGAAGAGGTCCCCTCAACTGAAGAAGAGATAGCTTCTAATAAACTGCATAGTACCGAAAATCTGCAAATATCGGATGAAGTCATCAAAGAAGATTCCTTGATAGGAGGATTCGTAAATCGAAGTAAAGAGACATTAAGAACCAAAGGCGAAGGGAAATCATTCAGTCGTACTATAAATATACAAGAAAAATGTTTCGAAGACGTTATAACCGAAGAAGTCTCTATTGAAGAACATTTATCTTCTAACAAAATCCACACCACGCAACCTAACATCAACGTAAATCTTCGTCTAAACATTTGTGAACCTACATACCAAGGAATTATTATAACTGAGGTGGAATCAGACAACACAGAAACCGAAAGCTTACCGGAACTCAAAATCGACCCTACGATTGAATTAACAAAAGAAGAGTTGAATAAAACGAACGAAGTAGAATCGCAAGAAAGAATAGTAAAAGAGCAACAATCATTGGAACCTGTAGTAGAACTGGATAGCTCAGACGGGGAGCAGCTTGATAATTTAGTCGAGGTAGCAGAAAGTAGATTAGACATAATAGAAAAGAAGACCAAAAATTCTCTAAATTCCGTTACTGATTCTGAATCGTTATCACACGATAAGACAGATACTGAAATCGAGAGTGAGAAAAATTCACTTATTTCCTTATTACCTCTAGACGAAATTAAAGCCAAAGCTACTAATACATCACTAATGGGGAATAAAGCATTTGACATCATAAAAGATCCAGAATATGAAGACATTTCCGAAGAAAGCCTGGAAGTGTCCGAGATCTTCGATAAAAGCGAACATCAAAAAGTACAGAAAGCTTCGTTAATTGAGCGATACGAAGCTATACAAAAGTCAGAAGAAGTCTTGAAGATACTCGACGAGATTACACAGAGGTCGAATGATCGAGGTCTTAAAAATAGTAGAGTTTTGGAAGATAGCGAAAAGCGGGCAGATATTTCTGATAAGAGCGCTGCCGCCGTGGGCGATAACGAGGAAGATATTTCAAGGAGGAGCGACCGGTCGACGCCGGATAATTTCGAAAATGAGAAATCGAAAACTGTGACACCAGAAAATCAATCGATTCAAGTGACTGGTTTGAATGAGTTGGATGAGAGGCAGGAGCAGGATGTATTGTCCGAATCGAGCGAAGGGAGGGATACACCGAAAGGTGTGTCGGAAATCGAGATGGATTCGCCGAGGGAGCTTAATGACTCGAGATTGGACATCGAGCTACTGAATGATGACTTATTGAGTAACGCTAATGGAGATAAGCAGGCTGACGCGAAGGACACGTTTCACGCTACACCTATCGTAGCGACAACCGAAAAGGACATAGAGGTCATGATCGACAAATTAAAAGGTATATTAATTATATACAGATTATAATTTTTGAACAATGATTTACGAGTTTGGGATATTTTTTGTTAATTTTGAATTTAATTGATAATTCATTCTTTTTCGAATTTTCAATTCTCGTGGTTGAATGAAGTTTCTTTTACGTTTTGTACATATTTTCTGATTTTAACAAAATGTGTATATAAATTCGGAATCATTAATAGTCATTGAGTCTTAAATTGTTAACAGGGTTGCAGATTACTTTAATTTCATTGACAATGAAGGATTGGGTTTTATTCAATTATTGGAGTACAGTAAATGATTCTATTTCTGTTCATTTAAGAATTTCTATTAATCGGTTTCTTTTCAAGTATTTTATTTATCATCATAAGTCAGTCTGTAGAAATTGGAATGTGAACAGAAATTGGGACATTTAATATATTCCTATCGGTGTACAATTATATTGAAACTTTTATCGTTTATTTGCAACCCTGATTATTACTGCTATTGAATGGATATGTGAGTATGTAGTGGATATTTCTTTTAACACTTTAACAGTTACTATTATAATTTCGACATCTAAACAGGGTGGGATACATGACTACAGCCAGTTCTATCTCTTCTAAACCACCAGTTTCTATTAAAAATGTTTCAAATAAAATTTGTATGATATCAACGGGGACTAATTGATCGTTGCACATTACATACATTACAGAGACACGTTCTGATTTTTATATTGGCTGCGGATTCCTGTGCAAAGCATTGCCTCGTATAGCCATGTGTTGTTTATTTTCAGAATAGCAAAGTCGAGATAATAATTACTTAAAGGTAATAACAACACGAAACTTTGAATGAAACGAACATTGACTTGTTCTTCTTGTACAAATCAGTGTTGCATGAGTGCTTGACCTCTGACTATTAATTTCTCTTCCACACAGTCGAGGGCCTGTAAATATGTATTGTTCAACACGACACAATGTGTTTTCCTTCAATCCCCTCTGGACATTTTTAACGAACCAAACGATTTTTATTATAATTACATAGTGGCTCCCATTAATATTCGAACATACTTCAAAATAGAATATCTTTTTTAATGTTGAATCAAACTAATTAATTTTCTGCATGATGCAGAAAGTTGTTTGATCCAATATTAAGAGTTATTCCATTTTAAAATGTTTCCGAATATTAAAGGAAGTCATTGTACGTACCTACGTATTCAATTTGGAATGTACAATTTTTATCACAGCTTCGTACCATTTTATTAATGCATCGAAAGTTTTGTTATCCATATATCTGGATGTATTTCTTTCTTTCCTTTTATTAATTCGTCGTCAAAGCACCTAATCGAAGTAACATGTGAACTCATAGTGTAATGTAAAGATTCGTGTTGCTTTTCCTGGACGATGTACTCCTGAAGCGTTTTATACATTTATATTACTTCACGTTTTTATTATTTCCACAGCTTCGTTGGAGCAGCCTCGTGTGGAAGACGCGGATTGGGAAGCGAAATTGCTTCGCATCGAACAACTTCAAATCGAATTAGAGGTACATATGTCTTCATTTGTTTCCTTAACTTACTTCCTAAGCTTATTTTCTTCCTCATCTTCCTCCCTTAGTTTGCTTGCTGTGCTTGCCCCCTCAGCTCGCTCACTTATCTACCTATCTTATCTACCTTCCTAAACTTACTTCTTATTCTTGCTCTCTTAGTCTCCTTTCTCACCTCCTTGACTTAACGAATTATTCTCTTTTACCATAATAGATCAAGAAATTGGAAGCCGAGGAGGTATCATACTACGTCAGAGAAATCCCCAACAAACCACCGCCTCCATACACGCCACCCGGTGGCGGTGCAAGAATTTCCACCTCCCTCGGATCACCTTCTCCACCACCAGCCGTGATCCCGTCAAACACCGAGGAACTAACGGCGTTCACCGAAAAAGCAACAGCCATAATATTCAGAGCGAAAGAGGCTGGGGAAGACATAATGACCTTAGAAGCTCCGCCGGAAATTTGCGAGCTGACCAAAGAAAACGATGAAACCGTTAAGAAGGATAGAAGAATTTACAACGCTTTCCTATTTGATTTGTGCAAGGAGACGATCGCCGAGGTTTATCAGGCCGAGTATGAGAAACCTGGACCCAGTTGGACGAAGCCCAACGTCAAGACGAAGCCGACGATGAAGATACCCAAGACTATTGACGAGTTGAATGCTTATGTGAATAAAGAAGTGGCCACGTTATTTGGTTTTAAGACGAAACTCCAGAGGGAGAATATGGTGATGAGATGGAGCAGGAAAAGGAGGGACAGGGTCGATGAACTTTTGGCTAGGGAGGCGCAGGCCGAGGAGGATGAGTGGACGAAGTTCCATCATGATGAACTAGCGGTCAAAAACGGCCTCACTGTAACTATTTTAGATACTCTGCTGATGGAGACTGTGAACGTAGTCAAAGTGGCGTATGCGAAAAAGAGAAAAATATTTGTTTAGGATTATGTTCTCTTCGTTTCTTTTATAAGTTATAATTGCTGTATGTTTGCTAGAAAATATGAGGACTTAGGTTTAGTATTTATAGGAAGTGTTTGGAGAATTTGGTTAAAGTTGGTACTGGATTCTGACTGAGGTAGCGTTAGTACTTGGTGAGAATCGAATAGATGATATGGACATGATAAATGGTAATTTCTGGTCATTTTTAATAATTTTTACTCGCTGACGTGTTTTTTTTAAAATCATTTTACGTTATAAAGGAAAATAATTTTTATTTTCTATTGTTAAGAGTTTAAAAGAAAAATAACTCGCTATCTGTTTGTATTTCTATTATAGAAAAATAATATTTTGTCCTATGATTCTATCTCTATTATAAATAATTTCTTATAATTCAAAATACAGAAAAATAGTTTTTTGTCTAATGTTTTTAG
>NW_017159462.1:81241-95245 GCF_001652005.2 Ceratina calcarata
TGTAGAAAAATAAGCTAGTAAATAGAATTTTATATGTTATTTGAAAATTATGGAAAAAGTAAGCCAGCGAGTAGAAATTGTTACATGAACAGAAATTGGGACAATTACCTTGTGCGTGCTATTAGAATAATAAAGTAAGTGCTCGTTTTTGATTCTCACTGGAAATAGAAGACAATCGTCTTTACCACGAAAGACTTTACGTTTTGAAATTGATTTAAACTGGCCCGAACTGCCATAATTAATTTAATATTTACTTATATCTCATATACAAACCGTAGGCTGGTTCCTATTTATTTTTTTCTTTCATTCTCAATGTGTGCTCCTAAGTAAGATGAAGAACATGTATGGACACTGTCGCTGAACGTAAGATGTGAATGAGTTAACTTTAAGAATTTGAGAAGCGTCAAAGAAATATTGCACATAGTTAATGTGTAGGATTCGATAATCAAACACTGTAAAATCGTTTTTTGTTAAGAATTATTACTTATAATAGAACGTGTAGTATGTTAGCTGTATTTATGTTCGCATATATCGGAATACCATAACGTATTTAAAATAAGAATTCCGTTAATATTTACGTACTAAGGAGAGCACATTCAGGATGTTCGGCTACTGCGAAAAATTTTAAGGGGTGATTCTAGAAGCCGAGATGAGGCAAAAGTCAAGAATAAATAAATTGCGTCCGAGGCTCCATAAGCTTATAACTAAAAAATGGAGCCTCGTTATTTGTTTATTCTTCATTTTTGTATTACTTTGGCTTTTAGGTTCATTCTTTAAAATGTTTCCCATTAGTTAAAATCCTGTACATGTATACATGGTGTACTATTATCGGCGTCACGAGAGAGCATACTCGTTTCACGCAGCTTGGAAGTAGTGGGATAACCGAATACGTAGACCCGAGTAGTGGCGATGATATAGACATCTAATACTGAAAATCACCATCGCTCTCTCGGGACGGTGATAATAGTACTGATGGTACAACCGTGAGAGGAAGTGATCCCATGCTTGTACCATTAACACTCCAGCAGCCTGTATATTAATTAATAATTCCGACCGCGCATTTTGTTCGAGTAAAATTAATATTATTTAATATATAGTTTATAATAACATTGTTCCTCGCCTGAATCTTTCTTAATTCATTTTATTACGAGCCTACAGACTTTCAATTTATTTTTATATCAATTTTTAGGTAACTAGTTTCAATAACTGTTTGCCGTTTAATGGTTTAAGTAGCCGAGATAGATATTCGAACAAAATGCCCGACCGGTTATTTGCGTACGTAAATATATATATATATATGATATATACCACCCATAATAGTTGCATTTATTGAAGTCGGCTGTGGAACGTATTATTTAGATAGTATGTTCACCTTTAGGCCATGTGAGAGACTTCGTTAGAACTATGCTCAACTACCTATATGATAAGACGAACAAAATTTGAAACGAAAGACTGACACTTTGGGGCCATTTCGATCGAAATTGAGAAAAGTTTTTAAAAATAATAAATAACGCTAAAATCACGCGTAGCTGATTATTGAATCGTTACTTATATTATTAATTGGTATTTAAGAATTATTTAGAACGATCGAAGGAATTAAGATAGTATTGCGTTTCCTGTTTAGGCCCTTTTATCATATAAAAATATACACTTGACTCTCCTTTCATGCAGCGAAAGCGTATAAAAATTTCATGCAAATATCATTACCAGGACTCTCCATAAATGTTAATGGATGGACTGCAGATTTTGTGCGTTTGTAGCAAAATCGAGTAAGAAAGCAAAATCGATCATCAGCATAATGTTTAAAAAATTAAAGGACACTTACAAAATCTCATTTCTTAAACTTATATTTTGACAATTTTGTTTTGCATAAAGACCTGCGGTCTTTTAATGCAAACCGCGTGACGTTAGAAATGTGTTAAAAAAATGCCTTATAAATACTGATTGGCTCTGAATAAATATTAACGGAACTTTAAAAACTTATAATAGAAATATTGTGTAAAAGGAGGGTCAGGTGTAGATGCTCGCACGGAGGTAAAGAACAAGAATGTTACCTTTGCATCATAGACTTATATAAGGTGTGGCTAGATGATTGGTGCAACCGAACAAGGGATGATGATGCTACAGTCTGTAAGTAAATAAATATAAGTCTATGCTTTGCATTAACGAGTGCAACGTGTTGGAGAAAATTGTTGAACGAATTACTTGGCGGCGTGAAGGCCAGCTCAAAGGTCCTGTCGCGCTCATATTTTACGTTTGTGGTTGTGACTTCGAACTAATTACCCACGGAGCCGTAAATGTTAATTGTATAAAAGTGCAGAAGCGGATAAGTTGAGTGAAATGCGAGCGTTAATTGCCGTACATTTGCCGCTCGCCGATGCCACAGGCAGAACATAATAAATGTCCCAATTTCTGTTCACGTTACAATTTCTAGTACCTTGAGATTATACATGAAGTTAGAGAAAATCAAGGCAGTGAGTAGAGAATACGTGATTTGAACAGAAATTAGAACATTTATTATAGTTGTTTTGAAAAATTACTCGAGTCCTTCATCTGTAAAACAACACGGCTTTCCATTCGTTTTTTTTCTTTTTGTTTTAACTTCCGTGTTGTTCAGAGGGTGTCTTCTTTTTCGTTCGCAGTCGGCTCGGAAAACTGAGACTGATTGCAACCGTAGTTGTTATATATATATATAGATATCGTTCACGTATGTAGTGTTGAATATGTACTTAACTAAGGTATGATATATTTTATAATAAATTTTTTGAAAAAATCTGTGTATTTTTTATATATGACCCAATTTCTGTTTACGTTATAGTTTCTATTCACTGGCTTAAAATTCTTGGGTGGGTATCGCAATATTTATATCGTTTTTCAATAATGAACATAAGTTCATTTGCTGTTGGATAAATTTCTAATGTTTGTCTAGATGAAAATTAGGGATAGAATTGTTGGCAATTATTGAGTTGAAAAGTAAGTTCAATCGATTTAAATGGATTGATTCGTGCGAGGTCAAGAGCATTATGGATAGAAATCCATCCCCAAGGGAGTGTCAATGCCGTTTCAAATTTTATTTTATACTTTGCTTGTATACCTTTGGTTTGGGTGTCCTCGTCATTTGAAGCAGAGAGAATAAATGGCATGCGCTAATTCTAACCTAATGTAATATGAAAATGACAAGTATTTATCTAACAATACTGAATTAATATCAATCCCTAACCATAATTTCTAACTGATTTCCGTTGCCGTCTAACTAATTATATTATAAAAGTCCTAACTCGATATGTATTTCTCTGTCCAAGAAATGTTTAAACAATTAATAACAATTGCTGACAGTTGATCAATTTGAGCGAATTACCTCCTATCTCCTATCCGTAACAGCGTTACATATAGCCGAGGGTAATCGTGATCGCAATTATATTTATTGGCGGTCGTGAATGAGATAAGAACAATTTATATATCCCCGTATTACGCAACAAGCTGGGAAGGTCACGTTGCGAATGCGTGCGTGCTTCCTCGGTCAGAGGCTCGTGGCTGTTGTAGCTGTAGCTTGTTTGATTATTCCACTCCTTTCTCAGTTGTTACAAACGGTTAATTAAGATAAGGTGCAGGTACAAGTACGGTCGGCACGCAGCGGTAACTGGAAGTCCGGCTTCACTCTAATTCGAAAACTCTTGTGACAGACAGCCGCAAAATGATAACAAAACATGTGTCGACCTTATCCAAGGTGGAGTTTCAAACATTCATTGATTCCATTGACGTCGTTTTATCTGATTGCGATGGTGAGTAATCTGGTTCAATTAAGTCGGATTTCTTAGACTCATTGATAGACTGCAGATTTTTATGCAAAAGCATTTGTGATGCCAATTTAGGAAATGAAAGAAAGATATATGAGGCTTTGTTAAATTACTATTGGCAAAAATTATTCTTTAGTATTACACAATGAAACACAAAATCATATATAATCTTCCCCTCTAATTTCATAACAAAAATTCAGATCTTCCTCTCTAATCTTATAACAAAATTTAAAATCATGATATGAGCCTTTATAGCATTTCCTGTCAGCTTATATCGGAAACTTCCTTATTATCAAACATTGAGATAAATCATATATAATTTTCTTCTTTGATTTCATACGATAAACTATTATTGCTTCTTCTACTAGCATTACATCAGCAAAAATTATTCCTCATATCTACACAAGGAAATGAGAAGCATGTGTAATCTTCTCTAATCTTATACTAAAAACAAAATCACACATAAAGGAAATTAAAGTAGCCACTATATGCCTTCGTGCTTTTAATTAAAGTAAACTAAATCCTTACCCTAACATAAATAATATAGGAATGTAATCTGGATTGTTTCATTTTTTGTTAAAAAATAATGATGTATTGTGTTGGCAAGAAAATAATTTCGATTCTTGTAAATATATAGCATTGTAAAAACTGAAATTACTTTCATGTCACTACAACATAATTACATTTCTATTATTTTTTTCAATTTTACATATTACGTCCAGTCTTTATGTTTCCTTCACATTTAATTTCGCTACAAATACGTAAAATCTGCAGTCTACTCATTAAACTCAGAAAACTACATAATTTTTATTGCTGGACTTGTCGCATAGTTTCTTTCGATCAATCTTATCATTGTTCTTTTGGCTATTGTCACAAATGGTGTTGTAATCTTAGTAAACCTTAGGCGTGCTCTGGAAAGAAACCGAGGTAATAGAGAACTCACCTGAGACAGTTAACAAACTCAAACAGTTGGGTAAAAAATTTTTTTACATAACGAATAACAATACCAAAACGAGGTCAGAGTTCATAAAGAAATGTAAGGACCTCAAGTACGATGCAACGATAGTAAGTAAGGCTTCTGGTGTCTAGACTGCAGAATAAAACATTTATAAATTTTTCGTTATTTTAAAATTATTGGAAAATAAGCCAGTAACATGTAATTCATGAATTTTACTTTTGATCCTGTCTCGAATTTTATTATTGATACATTTTCAATATTTTCTACCGACACAATTTGTCTATAAATGCATAAAATTCGCAGTCTACTAATATCTCAACGTTCTCAGTTTCAATGAAATATTTATTCTACTTGCTATTATTTGCAGGACGAAATAGTTTGTACTTCCTTTCTGGCTGCCATGTACCTCAAAGAGAAGAAATTTGATAAAAAAGCGTACATAGTTGGCACTGCTGGCATTGCCAATGAGTTGAACGACGAAGGTATCAAACACTGTGGAGTTGGGGTGAGTCCAAATATAAATATTATTCGTTTTTGTACCCCGCAAGGGGCAATAAACAGTATACAATGAGTTATCCTTTTCTAAATTCCATTTATTCCAGCCTGACCCAATGGAAGGCGACGAAGTAGATTTAGTGACGAACTTCAAGCCAGATCCAGAGGTCGGAGCGGTTATCGTGGGCTTTGATAAGTTCTTCAGCTTTCCCAAACTTGTGAAGGCTGCCACTTATTTGCAAGATCCAACTGTTCACTTCTTAGGAACGAATTGCGATACAGAGAGGCCTTCACCGAATACTAACGCGTTTCCAGGTTGGGAGAACGTCTTTCTCCTTACTTATTAGTAGACTGCGGATTTTTATGCAAAATAAATGTTAGTAATAATATTCTTTAACTCATAAATGAAAGGCGAATCTAAATTTTATTCCTTAACTCTGTGTTCAAAATATTTCATTTTGCATAAAACTCCGTAGTCTATTTATTACTTGAACTGTGTACGAATATTTACGAACTTTATTGTGACTTCATGTTAAATACTTCAGGTACTGGTTGCTTCATAACGACGATAGAATCAGCATCTAACAGGAAGGCAGTGATGCTCGGGAAACCAGAACCGTTTCTGAGTGAATATATCACGAAGAAGTATGGTTTAATCCCTGAGCGGACGCTGATGATTGGTGACAAGTAAATATATATATTATTACATCTACTTATAATGCTAAAAATGACGAACAGTTTGTCATAATCATTGTGTTTCAGTTGTAAAACCGATATTCTTCTCGGGAAGCGATGCGGGTTCAAAACTCTGCTCGTGTTGACGGGCATAACAACGCAAGGGGACGTAGATGCGATGAACGCGTCTAATGGTGGTTCCAAGGATGTTACAATTCCAGATTACTATGCCAATGAATTGGGTGACGTATTAAAGATGATCACTTCGTCTTGATGATTCGGATCGACTCAACAGTCTTAGCACTAATTTACTTCCGTTCATATTTTTCTAATCATAATGCATGCCCCAAATTCTGTTCACGTCACAGTTTTTACTCGCTGATTTAAGATTACATATAAAATTACAGAAAAAATACCTAATGAAAAGAAATTGGGATTTTAATTCAATATATACTCGCCCTTATTTAGTCAGTTAACATCTGAAAACAATTTTCAAAAGCTTTTTTCCTTAACGACGGAACAGCGTTTTATGTAAGAATTATTTATCTTCATTTGAAAGCACTAGTATTATCACACGTCGCAGTATCAGGTGTGCATAAACGTTCGATGTAAAGTAGAGCTTTAATGGTAATCTAGGTGTGAGAAAACAAGTACAAACTATCTAGAAATTCAACATAGTACAAACTATTTAGAAATTCTTCCATGCTATTTTTTGACTTGTTTACTACGTATTTTTATAAATGTGAGATTTACGTACAATGATTATATGGAAGCAGGTACACTCAGCAACGGGATTGCCTGAGTATGTTTCGAGCGCTGCGTGCCGGGCGCATGCAGGCTGATTAATTATTACGCAAGTGTTTATTTAATTTACTGATGAGGGTTGACAGTTTATGTAATTACACGTCGTTGTATGTATCTATATAGTGCGAGTAATAAACGTTCAATTCAAAAGTGATGACTTCACTTCGTATCATATGGTTTCCTTATTTTCCTATTTCTAATCACAAGCGCACATATCTGGTAAGGACAATAAACTTTTAAGCTACTTAAACGTTTGCATATTCTTTGTATTCTCGTTTACGTATTTCCACGAACGAAATAACGTTTGCTTAATATTTTGATCACTTGAAATACGATTATGTCAGAGATAGGCTCGAGTCTGGGTAAAGTCTGCGATTTAATCAAGCGCAATGGCCTTGGAAGTATTTGCCTACTTTGAACCATATCAATGTGCATTTTAATACCACTAAATAAGTGTTCGAGATTTATTACTTTAATATTTTCTTGTTCTTTAAATTAAATATTAATCAAAGGATAAAAGATGTAAAATAATTGTTTCAAACTGTTATACATATGTATAAGTGTGTATGTATATGTTATATGAATAATAATTAAGACATTGTTTTTTAAATAGATTTTTATTGTCGCATCTAATACGAATTTATTCGATTTTCCTATCGTTTCATTTCACTCTACGTTCCACTAATAATTGAAACATATTCCGCACGTTTCACCTGACAATAATTTATTCGAGCTGGCACATTCTTCCCTTATTCGTGATCAACACAACTTACAGCTTGGGACAATGTTTCATGGTGGATGTGCATAAGACGTGTTTCCTCCGTAAGTTCACTTCATACACCATTTTTCAGGTCCATGATGGAATGCGCAGCAGGTGACGAAAATGATACCACCGGAAGAACACCCCTTATGTATTCCCACCATGGTTTCTTTAAAATCTGCGCTCAGTATTTTATATTTTATGTCGTTTACCAACGATATAAACAAAAGAGTAACAGGCAATGTCTCGAAGGTGCTATACATATTACAGATATCTTCACGTACATACATTACATACATACATATATCACCGGCAGATTGTAAAATACAGCCATAGTATAAGAAAGAGCAGTAAGCTCGCTCTGTCAAAAAATGTATTAATAATTGACTCTTGCGCGTAACAAAAAAATCGCACAACCAATAACGCGGAGACTTAATTGAGTGTGATTTGGTTTATATTTAATAACATTTACAATTAAAGAAAGTCACTGTGAATGAAAGAAGTGGTCAGGCAGCTGTCTGATTTAAGGATCTCTAAAGCTGACTTCGAGAGTGAGCTTACTTCTTTTTTTTTATACTGTGGCTTTATCTTTCAAATCAGAGCCCACGCATAATTAACAACACGGCGAATCTGTTGGTCATGAGATCATAGGAGCCGACACTGAGATTAAGTCTACCGTCACCTATTGTTCTCTCTTATACTGTGACACAGCAGTGTACAATTGCCTAGTTGTCGTAAGGGACTTGACTGTTTAACGAGACTTCGCACATAGCCGGTAGTTCAAAATTCTCGTGGATAAAACATGACCCAGTAGATATGACACATTCATTAGAACGAGCTGGAATTTTGTGAAGACGATGGTCGACGGGAGAATCCCTGGAATACATTAGCTTCGGATATCTATTAGTTTCTAAGGTATTAATAAGAAACTTTCATAAGAACTGAAGAATCTGCGGTTGCATGCCAGCATTCTCCACGCTGTGTACGTGAAGTATAGCGAAGATATTGTTAATGAGGATAGGCAGCATTAAATACATGAGTCTCGTCTGTATTAATTTGTCTCAGAAACTAAAAAATAACCGCAGTTGAAACGTTATACATGTTTGAGCATTGTCCCCACCCCCTTCAATTCTTCAAAATGTCAACTGATTCCCTTGAGTGAGTCACACCGTACTAAAAAATCGTTTCCATAACTTTCTAAGATTCTTTCTTCATCGCATAAACGATATTATGGTCCACCGGGGACAATTTTCGGCTCCAAGTTAAGAACTCATTTCATTTATCATTTTATTCGGCTAATAACTGTGGCTAAGAACGTTCTGCGGCCTCTAATTTCCGAGACCGATCTCACGTGCCGTTCGCGTTATATACGATACGCTCGCTCCTCGAAAGGTAAGCGTACCAGTAGAACACGTTGATCGCGAGAAAGAACACAGGGAATACAACGCGACTAGCGCGGTCGATTTTTGATACGGAATTGTACCTAGGCGTCCGTCTGCGACGTCTTCTGCCGGACTCTCTTCTGTTCACCTGCGCTGGCCGTGGCGGCGGAGGGCTGCAGGCCACGCAAGACATTTGCCAATGACCCACTGTGGGGTCCCTGACTGGCTCTGGGATCGCGGATAATGGAATCACTTCTATCATCCCGTCTTCGTTCATTGTGAAATTTCGACTAGGATGACCGCGGGCTGTTGGGTTTCCAGGCGTTCTCTTCCGGGACTGGGGCGTCTGAAATTGAACTTTAGACTGTAAAATATTATAATAGTGAAGATATTCTATCGCAGTACTTGAGTTCTAAATAAAGATGAGAAAGAAAGAATTTTTTTCACCACTTCTTTTTTTATATAGAATTATATGTAAACTAAATATGTTGAATATTTCATATGCACGGCGGCGTGGCGAAGATACGAAGTACGTGCGTGTGTGGGAAATGATAGATTATAGAGTTTCACAGAATGTAATTTCTGGGTCATCCTTCGGGTGATAGTTCGCTGCAAATACGTAGCGCAATATCCGAGGAGAATATAAAGAAGGTGAGCCAGTCGTTCATTCATATGACAGATTATTACGCTGACAGAGCAACGACTTCAATTTTTACCTGGCACAGAAATCGGCTTTGTCAATATCACCGAAGGAACGTTGCCAAGATTACACGGTGCTTCGCATCATTCCTTACGAGACACAAGCGTGTCGAACGATTCTCCGCAAGGTCGAACGTCTGTTTTATACAATAAGAAAAATCGTGTCTCCTACGTTAATGGGGGAACATGCCATCGTGATAAGAATAAGTTGTAATTGTTAAAAGCAGTTGGAGTTTTACTCACGTATTGAAAGAACTGTTCCATTATGTTTGGGAATAGATATTAAAATTACCTGGTCTCTTTTCAACGTAACAGTTTTATCTTCATCGCTGGAACTCTCGCTTTCGCTGAAATCGGAGCTGAAGTAACATTCGCCGGAGCCGTACTTCGTGAAATAATGGACCACTGCAAACTGTATGATGGTGGCGAAGATGAACGCGAACGAGAGGAAAACGAAAGAGTCGAGGGCAGTGGGGTAAGGAACTTTCGGCAGGTCGGTACGCGCCTCTAATCCTAGAAACGTCATAGTTAGTACCGTTGTTATCCCTTAAACAGAAAATAAGAATTTTGGAATAGACTATCGAGTTTATAACTCATTGAAGATCATATGAAGGGGTAAAAGTGTCAGCGATGTATAGATTGGCTGTTCTAATTAGCTGCATAATAGCACACGTTATGTATTTTCCGTATTTATCTATCGCATTATCATAATACAGGGTGGGCCGGAAATCGTAGTACAAACGGGCAGGGGAGGCTTCTACGTTGAAAAAGAAGAAAATATTTTGGTATAACATTTTTTCATCCGGAGCTCCGTTTTCGTAAAAATCGGCTCCAAAATTTGTTCAACTTGTAAACGATTTAGTACAATTTAATTGTCGTGTATTCCACTGCTCTTTGTTCTTTTGTTTTTTGTTTTCTTCTTTTTGTACTATTATCAAATTGTACTAAATCGTTTACAAGTTAAACAAATTGTGAAGCCGATTTTCATGAAAACGGAGAAAACTCCGGATGAAAAAATATACCAAAATATTTTCTTCTTTTTTAACGTAGAAGCCTCCTCTGCCCGGTTGTACTACGATTCCGGCCCACCCTGTATATTAACCGTATCGTTTTTTTCTTTAAACTATTACGTGGAACTTCTATATACTCGTTTTCGCATATTTCATATATTTTTCATATTTTATTAACTTAATATTTATTATTATTATTATTTTAGTATAAATAAAATGTAAATAATTTATTATTTTATTTTTTTCTAAATGAATTAAATTTGCAGTGCATGTGTATTCATAGACTTACCAAGCGATACGCGATCTGCGGTGGCTTCACGATTTAACCAAAAGGACACCCAGGATAGGACGACGAGCAACACGCAGGGACCGTATACTTGTATCAGAAAATTACCCATATGCCTCTGGAGATGAAAATATACCAGCAGCATCGAGTAATCCGCTAGGAACAGAAAATGTTTTCATAGCAATTAGTAACTTCGTCTGCTTTACTTTCCTTGAGGGTTTAAAAACTTTAAACTTGAACACGGATAGAAGCATTGAGGTGTACAAAAGACAGTGACCTGCAAATGCCTTATAAGAAAGTTATAATAAAAAAAGAATAATAGAAATTGTAAGTTTATTATAGTATTATTAATTAGTAGAATTTTTAAGAAGAAAGCAGAAACGTGGAGAGAGGCGAATCATGTCTTTGGCTAAGAGTCGTTGAGGACTGTCGGTGTCGAAGGCTTGTTCGAGTACGAAGAAGGGGGGGAGGGAACAGTCTCTTAACGATCGCGAAGAAACTCGATTGGAAACTTTTTATCGGGTCACGTTTACGGATTCTCCGCGGGAATCTTGGAATCAAGCAACCTGAGAAAAGCAGAGGGGGGATTCGTACGAATCCAGGAAGTGTATGCGAGGAAACGACGATTTGGAGAAGGAAATGGTAAACGAGGGAGGCTGAGGTTTCCACTGGACGCTTCCTGGTGAGAGGGACGACGACTAATTGTTCCTTTGCGAAAAGCTCCGTCCCCCTTCTTTTGCATTGCCGTCGACTGACGGGACTGAAGGAGGAGGAGGCGCCGGAGTCCGGAGGACTTCGCCTTTTAATTGGATTAGCATCGATTAAAACACCGCAAACGAGTTGACGTACTCCGTGATCGCGACTTCTGGCGACAGGATCATTTCGTACTTCTTTTCCACTTACTAATGTCATTGTTTTGACAGCCGCATTTCTCAATGTAATCCCGTCGTCGAATTCGACAATAAATTCGAATAATTCATTCAGCAACTGAATATTTATGTTTCTCATTAATTTCTATCTGCTAGAATCGGAGAAGAAAAATGGCAAAACTGTCGAAAATTTGTCTTCGACGGTACTTGAAATTCGGCAAAATCTGAAAACTTTTAAAATGCATTGAATAAATTTTCACATGTCCTACTTGCATTGTAGCACACTTCTCATGATTCTTAGAATATTTTGCACGTAATTTTGCGATAATTTTTATACACCCTGTATATGGCATGCGTATCGTCTTCGCTATTTGCATTCGGTAAATCGAAACGGCGGATTGTGTACTCGAAATAATATGTACGCAGAAAATAACGGGGTGAGGTCAGATGAAGTTTGATAACGTCGTCCTGCCTTGCAAACGGTACGGGCGATGCGAAAAACGCGTGCAAACAAAACGACGCGATGGAGAGCAGCTTTGCAATTGCACAATTGGAGGAGTTGATGATTAATGTGTATGTTTGATTTCGATTCCGGTTGCCATTCCAGGTTCAAACACAGACAGGAATTAAAATGAGTGCGCAGCAAAAATTCAGTAAAAAGTCAGTTTGCAAGTACCCCTTGGAAAAATCTCGGAAAAATCGAACATTTTTTTTTGTTGTTTATTATTAGCAATGTTCTTCCGATGTCTGATTTCTTTTTAAAAAATGCGTTTCTAAAGTGCAGAAACTTTTGGGATTTAATGTATAGCGAATACATTCTTAAATAGCATTCAAATTAGTTATGCAACGTGCTGTTGCTATGTGTGTATAAAAATCAAATCCCAATATATGTATATATGAATAAAAATAAGACTAATTGATAACATCGGATTTTATAAAGAGAAATCTATTTTTAAAAAATTATAGACTAGCAAGTACTTCGTTTTTAAATTATTATTAACAAACCGGTAAAGATATCTTAATGAAACTTTAGAGATACTTATACAGGGCCATTTTGAAGGTATCTTGTAAATTTTATACGATTGCCTG
Organism: Ceratina calcarata; assembly: GCF_001652005.2. Classification (NCBI taxonomy): domain Eukaryota; kingdom Metazoa; phylum Arthropoda; class Insecta; order Hymenoptera; family Apidae; genus Ceratina; species Ceratina calcarata. The sequence continues at coordinate 94,066 of NW_017159462.1, forward strand.
CATTAGAACCAAAGTTATGACAATTTGAATAATGAAATAAGTAGTACAAGTCAATGATTAAGGCGACGTACGACTTATACAATTATTGTAATGTTTGCAATGTATTCATACAATTTTTATCGACAGAAGGAGTATAAAATCCAGTTGTTCGAATACTCTCCTAAAGCTTCCTAGTAAATTTTATTCGATTTCCTCCACTAAAAACAAAGTTACAGCAANTATAAAGAGAAATCTATTTTTAAAAAATTATAGCCTAGCAAGTACTTCGTTTTTAAATTATTATTAACGAACCGGTAAAGATATCTTAATGAAACTTTAGAGATACTTATACAGGGCCATTTTGAAGGTATCTTGTAAATTTTATACGATTGCCTGCATTAGAACCAAAGTTATGACAATTTGAATAATGAAATAAGTAGTACAAGTCAATGATTAAGGCGACGTACGACTTATACAATTATTGTAATGTTTGCAATGTATTCATACAATTTTTATCGACAGAAGGAGTATAAAATCCAGTTGTTCGAATACTCTCCTAAAGCTTCCTAGTAAATTTTATTCGATTTCCTCCACTAAAAGCAAAGTTACAGCAATTTGAAGTAACAAACTCGAATTAGAGTAGAAATTTTAGATAGAATTTGTTTAATATTATGTATGTACGAAAATAAATTATGTACTACAGTAAATATGTATTTATTAGATGTTGTATTCAATATTTTGAAAAATAAAATAATATTAAGTAGAAATTGTGTACAAAATGAGGACATTTACTATCCTTCCTTTGAATAAATTCTTAAATATGATATAAAATAAGGCGCGTATAGAACTCACCATGCGCAACAGTCGGGGGTGCGGAATAATTCGCAGTCGGGTTGGCGACCAAATCGAATTGGGATAATTTCATGTCCTCGGCGATTGCTACTTGTCGCGCGCTGTTCCACTTGTAGATCACGTCCCGCTTCGTATAACCGACTGCAATCAAGAAAATATCTTTCGCTGAGATGCCGTAAAAAAGTGTCGCCTCTCTGATTCGAAGAAAAGTCACCCCCTGGGGGATCGGTAGGGGAAACTTCGTCACGGGTCACAAATCCTTCCCGTTACATCCTCCGTTCTCGAAAAAAGATACAATTACCCGGAATAAAATTCGCTACTCAAGATTATTAAGGTTTCTTCTTTGCTG
>NW_017159462.1:95252-120876 GCF_001652005.2 Ceratina calcarata
GTACAGCTGCCGAATTGTAACGGACATCTTTGCGTGTCCATCGGGAAGTTTTCCAGGTTCATCGGACAGCCCGCTTTGATTGTGAGTCTGAAATCAGAAACATTTACTATTTTATTATCAAAAACAAAGATCATCGTAATAATTAAAATTAGACTGCGAACCTTTATGCAAAATAAACCATTTATTGTATAATTTTTAGGATGATATTCTGAGTCGAAGTTCCTTTCCCATTTTTGTCTATGATCATTATTATCGAAGTTATTAAAGTAAAAATGTGGTAGCCCCGCCCCTGACATCCCATTGGTCTACTCTTTTTTCGTCAATAACTTTATTAATAATAGTCAGAGAAGAAAATGGAAGGGGAACTTTCGACTCAGAATTTAATCCTGTTTCACACCCGCAGAAGAAATTCGTGCATTCCGGGACATTCTGCATGTATGGCGCTATCTCTGTTACCATATAACTCGAACGTTTGGAACGTTAAATTCATACATGTTCCCCACGTGTTGCTTCGCACATAGCCGCGGTTCTAATTCGTTCACAGAATGGGCGAGGTCCGCGCTATCGGAAAATATTATTTAGCCTCAGTGGAACGGACGTTTTCAAACGCAGCGGACGATGTAGAGGCGAGTCACAAGCTACTGTATTGTTCTTTCAATCCGGCGAAGCGTCGGACAGACAGCGGCCGCGAATATTCGTGGAACGCGAGGCAATACGGATACATACGTAACTATGTATGTGGAATAATCTCTCTATTCCTGAATTTCTATGACTGCTCGTCTGTTCCTTTTGTTTCCGAACTCTTTGGAAATTTCGATACGACATATCTACATATGCTTCGTGTATAATTTGGATCGAAGGATTCATTTCCAAATGGATGCTAAAGGCAGATATTTAATTGTTTTTTTGTTTAAGAAATGGATCAAATGCATGTGTGTATAGTGTTCAAAAACATTGGGACCAAATTTATGTTATGTATATTACTGAAGTCAAAAAACAAAATACCAGAAATTAATTATAAATAATAATTTGTTAAAATGTTCCTGTGATCATAAGCGATTTTTTATTCAAAACAGATCGTTTTCATTGAAATAATGACCAGAGCACACCAGATTTGACTTTCCTCTTTCTGAAGAGGTGCCTGACGACCGGAAAATATTCTCATATAAAGACGAAAATTGTATTCCCGTAAACCCATATTTTGCATTACTTTTGCCTGGTCATTGATAAAAGAGGGCAAAAAACGTCAAAATTTTACCAATGCGTATTAGAAAAGTTACAGATAGTACGCAAACTCTGATAGCCAAAAGATACGACCGTTCAGAATAAACGCTGCTGCCTGCTTATGTTAGAAGATAAATAAATGTCATACGAACGGTTGAATACTTGAGCCCCATCCAAATCGATGATTTATTCCCGAGACCAACTACAGTTTTCTTGGCGTTGCGTCGCCGGTGAGTATTTACGGGTTGCGAGAGCCAGAAAGTTTGCTTAGAGGATAATTTGTCACCCGATTCGTTTTCAAAGTTTCCACGTCTGCCGGTTGTAAACGTACATCGCGTACATTTCACTCTTCGCGTCTCTGAAGTCAAATTAAACGGCAAATGGCGTTTACAGAGGTGGATGTTCGCATTAATTGCCACATCGGAAACCGGGAATGTTCCGAAGTTGAAAAGGGCTCGTAGACATCAAAAGCGGGTGGAGATAGACTCGTTCACCGGCCCGTGAAGAAAAGAGGAACCGCCGCCGCGTCTTCTACTTTTATTTTTTATCACGCGCCTCTGTCTGCTCCTTCAGTGTTCCCTGAATTTTTCCCCTGTTTCCGAGAATTCGCATTTATTTGCTTTTTTCTTTCGTTTTCATCGCTGAATGCCCCGTCACGGTGACTTGTCTTACGGTAGGAGAGAGAAACGAAATTGCGTTATAGTTTTGTAAATAGGAGATAAACAGAGAAGAGGAATAACTGAAGTCTGTTAGCTTTGTTACGTTTACACTATCAGTATACGACAAGTTGTTGCTAACACATTAAATATCACTGAAATCAAATGATCAATCATGCTTTGCCCAACACATCTTATTAGATTAAAATTATATTAATTACTATGCGAGTGGTTCTTCTCTATCCGTTCTCCTAACATGCATAATATGTAACAACTGTTAAAACTTCAGTGCTTTTTCATTGTTTTTATTTAAGGGTTTATACAATTTTAAGAATTTCATAAAATAGATTTCACTATACAATGAATTTCAGACATCACAAAGAAATAAAATATGGCGATTCGTCTAACTGAAGGAAATATCGCAGTGGTACGAATCGAGTTCGAAGTAAGTCAACAAAGAAGGATCTCCCTCATGTATCTTGAATATGGCTTTCTGGAAAAGTTTTCGAACTCGCGGTGACGGGAGGTGGTCGCGCGGAGTCGCTCGAAGTCGGTAGGTACGTGGCCGAAATAAAAATTTTTCAAAGCGGATAAAACTGTTTAAGCGGTCGATTTGTGGGTGAAACGAACGTGGCTGCGGACACGCTGGAAATTGGCGAGCCGCGATAAAAAGGCGCGCCAGATCCGTTCGCCGATATGCAATTTCCAATCCGTCCTTCAATTTTTTTCGTTCGCGATCTCGTCCGACTTCCGAACGCGCGGCGTGGATGGATATTCCCTGGACGTGTCCATCTGGCTAAATGTCAGTGCTCACAAAATAAATCCGCTGGACCTTGTAAATTATTCTATACGCAACTGGTTCGTTATTTCCCTATTAAAGTAAGAGATCTCTTATTAAAAGTATTGTTCACGTAACAATTTCTAATCACTGGCTTCGCATTGTCTACAAATCCTACAATTCTTATTTTCTATTGTCTATATTAAATAATAGCCTCGAAGTTGATATTACTTCGACTTTGAAATATTCTTAAAGTATGTATTAACAATTATAGGAATACAAAATTGCAAACTTCTTTCATTTTCTACAATTTTATTATGTAATCTTAAATTATGCTTTTATTGAATTATCTGAAACCACTTTCATGAAATGTCTAATTAATTTCATATACATATATGATACATATTTATGTATAAGATTCTCTTTAAAAAATGTTACACGATGTAGACCGGACCATTCGTCAATGTTGTATGTGACGTGATGTAAAACGAGCTGGGAATTCAAATGCTGGCTGCATTCCAAATGAGCGAGCCACAAATTGAAACAAGCCACAGCTCTCGTTCGATTTCTGTGATTTACCGGATTTCATATTTTTTTAATGGCGCCACTGCTACCGCTTCTAATCCCAACAATTTATAACTGACACCATTTTATGATAATTAACTGTCCTACTTTATTTATCATTTATCATTATTGCCGATCGTCATTTATTAATTAGGATCAGGATTTTCATTATATTTATTATCTCTATAGAATAGGAATATTTAGAATCTATACAGATTATTATATATATTTTTAACTATTTTTTTATAATACTTATGAATTATAAATATTTCTATAAAGATTTGTAACCCATAAACATTATAAATATTCCTTTCTCAAGAATCCTAGAAAGTCATCAGTAGACTGCGGATGTTTACGCATTCATAAGAATTTTCAATAATATGTAAAGTAATTCAAGATTTCCTAAGTAAAAAGCAATTTACAATATTTATAGAAGAAACTAAATGTTTATATGGACTTAGTTTCTTTAATTCTATTTGCAAAACTAGGAATTTTGATAAACATCTGCAGTCTAATCATCAGATTGGACAGTTTTGATGATTGAGTTCATGTACCTCGACGGTTTTAATTATCAGTATATTTAAAAGATTAACACGGCAGCAACGGCGCGGGAGCGCGCGCCAATATTTTTTGCGGAAACATACGTGGGAGGGTGGAAAATCGAGAGGAGGCGAGTGGCGAATCTGATAGGCGTAACGGGGTTAACAAACTATGAAGGCCAACAGCTCGAAAATTGCTGTTCCTGTTTGCAACCCCCCGTCTCCCCCTACCCTCCTCGACCTTTGTCGAACGCTTCCGTTGACTAATTAGCTCAGATAACGTGAATAATCAGCGGGACAAACAGAGCCGGATACGGTGGACTTGCGCCGCGTTATACGGTAGTCGGGAATTGAATCATATTGGAAACTGTCTACTAGATTCTCGGGGCTACGGCGCCCACGCATGGACGGACGGAACGGAATGGAATCGCTGCACCATTTCGAGATCCCCGATTCCGTCCAAGGGGATATAAATCATCTCGAGCGTGAAGTGTACACACGCCGAGTTAGTACCCGGGGCCCTTACGTCGCATCCGCCGCTCTGCGCCACACCGGCTTCCTCCGGCGTTTCGTCTTATATACATCCTCCTCCCAACCGTTTCGTCTTATATACATACTACGCTTATCCCTCTACCGCGGTATTTGCCAGCTTGATTCCCGCCGGCACTCAAAGGGAAATCATCATCGTTTCTTCTCTTTCTTTTCTTTTCGATGAAATCACGGAATTATGCCATTTACCTACTTTACTGTAATCTCGTCTACTGGAAGTAGTTGAATTCTAGCGAAAAAGATTGTCAAGCTTTGCTTGTATTTATTTAAAAAAATATGGCAATGAATAAAAACTGGGATATTTATTAGAATTAATTTGTTTTTATTTTATAATCAATTTATTCGAAACTCAGAGAAATTGATGGAACTGAGAAATGTGTTACGTTACGCAGCAATGATGCTCGATTTGGTGGTTGGATTTCCCTTTTGACAAGATCGCGAGATTTCACGATTGACCGAGCGAAGCATAGCACGGGTCGTACATTCCTTCCGTTCGGTAGCATCCGTTCGTTTCCGGCCAGGCCAAATCTAAACTGCAGGGTTATCCGTCAGAGATAATCTGCCACGCGATTCCCTTTATCCGATCTTTCATCCCTTCTCCAAGAGGTTCCGCTGGGCGAGTTTCTATCCCGAGTAAAATCCGCGATTTTAGATTCTGCCTACGTGGTATAAGGGAAAAGGACGGACGGCAGGCCGGCCGGCCGGCACGTACATACCTACGTGATCCGCTGGCTCCGAAATGGGTTCAGGATTTCGTCGACTCGGTATGCTAATCGGGTTCGTTATTTTCATGCAAACGAACTGAACTCGGAACCTGTTAAAAAATACGTTGTAATTTAAACCGCTTACTAACAAAGCTCTTCCGGTTTACTCGCCCCCCCCCCTCCTTTTCTCCCGCCCTCGTGTTACCTCCGCAACTTTGTTAAGTTGAAAACCACTTGTTTTGAACGTTTCGTGTATTCCATGCATTTTTGTGGGGTGTAAATGTAAAACGGCCTCGTTGTTTACCTCTGGTTTCGTTCGAGGGTGGGCGATATACGTCTGGTTTATTCGGGACTTTCAAGAGATTTCGAAATTGAAAATGGAATTAGGACGTTTCTGATTAAGAGGCTGCGTCGGATGGGAATGAGAAATTTTATCAGTCAAAATTTTATGGACTTGTCAACTTTGAAAGAAACATCAGAATTAAACTGTTTTTCTTATTATTGACTATTATTATTGTGTTTAACAAGACTTAAATAGACTGCAGGCACTTGAATCAACTGATTCTTTCTTATACTATGCCTGTAAAATCACTTGCCAAATTACATAGAATCACAATCCGTTAATCACTTTAGAGATAATGCAAAGTATGCATAATTTACTACCATTAATTGCAATAATTGCAAAACAGGGAATAGAATGATAATTTTAATTATATTTTATTTTATTGTCTTGATTTAATCAACGAGAAAGCTTTCAAAGAATAAAGTTGATTTTATAACAACGACAATAGGAAGTTTGTGCAACGAGTTGGTTTCGAGAAGTTTCGATGAAAGATTCAGCGCAATGGGAAAACTGAAAAGGGAGGAGAGGTGGTATTTAAAAGCCTCCGGCGCTTATTGTTAGACGTGTCCAATCTCGGCAAAGTAACCAGCTGCCCGAATAAACATTTACAGAAGATTGTTGTAGTAGCTAATAAAATGCTGGACAAACACCATAGACGTGATCGACATTTAATGAACGCCAATCGGTGACAATAGTGTGCTTGCACAGTTCCCGACGAACGGCACTCCTTAACCTGGTCGCATACACAGAACTCTTTTACAAATGCTTCGGGCGACGCTATGAATTTCATCAAGATTTATCGTAATGCAGATTGAATTCAGTTTACGAAATGTTTATTTGGAACGGAGAGGAGTGGAAGATAAAAATTAAATAGACCACGAATTTATTTAAGTAGGCCGAATTATAAGTTCCAAAATATTTATCAGATGAAAAAAAGGATGAAAGGTTGAAGTTTGATGAAAAGTTAGACTTAAGGAAAATATTTGTACTAATTTTATGACATAATCGTCCTCCATTTTCGACAACTATTTTTATTACAAACATTTATTATAACGTTTTAAAAATAAAAATGAATGAATACACGTGGATATAATGTTTAGTGGAGGAATAGAATACTCGCAAACGTGAATAAGAACATTGAAGTTACATACGACTTCGAAGTCCCGCGAACGCGGGACAATGCTCTTACAATGATCCGGCAATATCTTTCAATCACTTACAGTCAGTTCATAGAATTTATGGCGATTCATGGAATTGTTCACGTTTTCTATTTTATTGCCAAGCTCCTGCCCGATCGTTTCGCGGATAGCGTTTCGCTTCATCGAGCATGATGCTGCCATTTCTCTCCTACCGTTGACTTGCTTTTATCAGCTTTTATGTTAAACTACACTCGAGAATCACGCTCGGGTTATTCCAGAACCGGTGATGAATTGAGTTCCAATCATAGATGTTACGTGGATTTTAAACTCAGGTTCAAAAGACCACAGTAGAAATACATAAGCTGTGCCATTATGCAGCTAATTGGAACAGCCAATCACATGCCCTTCTTTGCAATAGCTATATTATTTTACTCATTGATTGTATTTTGCGTTAAAAGGAAGGAAGTCGAAGGTACAATAAAAATTAGTTGTTAACTTTTTAAAATTGTAATTAGTCCTCAAAATTGCCGAGGTAGATCGTGTCTAGAATAATAATCCTATTATAATAATCCTAGGATAATAGACCCTAACTCGATTTGTATTAGAAAATCAAGAGTTCTGAATTTTAGTTTTTTCAATCGAAATAACATTTTATTAAAATGGTAACTAGTCCTAAAAATTGTCGAGTTACATATCGTCTCTAATTAGTTATACCGCCACTAAGCAAAAATACTTCAGCGTTTACTATAGATCAATGTGATTTGTAAAGTGATTGGTAGTTTGTATTAGCAGTTGCATTAGCGACTGATTTACTCAGCAGGCTTTATCTATAGACTATCGTTAGCGAACAGTGGTTTGAGTCCCTCTTTGATCCGCGAATTCGGCGAGATTCGCAAGTAAGACAAACAGAAACCGAGAAAAGGGGCGTAGGAATAGGCAGAGAAAGTGAAGGGATCAGAAAGGGAGAGAGAAAGCTGGTGAATCAAGCGATGTACGTTTCCCCTTTGTTCACCCATTCCCTTTCTCTTGACCTAGTTTTCTGCATCGGCTCTATTGTGCGCGCTAGAATTAACCCTTGAGCTCAAGGTACCTCTGCACATGGACGCTCGCTCGCGTTCCCACACAACCGCGGTTCCACCTAAGAATCGCGCGTCGGACAGGGCCTCGTTCTTTCAAAAAAGTGCATCGTTCTTCTTGTAACTATCACCCTTTGTGCTTTGGCGTCCCAGAGACAAAGGACCTCGGATTACCGGCTTGATTCCTGACAATGTTGTTAGTTTTACAATAAGATACATCATACATTCGTCTAATGATTGTACGAATTTCTTCACGATTTTACAGTTCGATTTCTTTTGGTGAAATAAGTGCGAGTTTCGTAAATAATATTTATTAATGCAGTAATAATTGTTTATTTAAAAACGAACAATTTTTACGTAGATACAATGAGAAGATTTGCATAATGATGATTCTACGGAAATATCCTTTACAGTTTTGTAGTTTGAATTGTCTTGAAAAATGGAGTATGAATTTCATAGATAGTGTCTATTATTCTAATGATGGGGTGGGATTAGTGTAGGATTGCCTATAATATTCACTTACCTTGAACTGTAAAGTACCCGGCCGTTCTGATAGAGCCTGACGAACTTGTTCGGGCTGGTTATCGTGTGCAGATAGCTGTGCTTCCCGTTGTAAAAGTACGTGTCCGGCTTCCAGATTCTCGCCAGCATCGATATACTTAGCGCTAAAGTCTCCTTGCCGCCTTGGAAGGCCAAGCGTCGGTCCACCCACGACTGCCGGAAGTAACAGTCCATCGAGTACGTCTGCGTACAAATATATTTCGTAACACAGTTTTAAAAACACGTAACATAACAACGTCATATTCTTTCTTAAGATTCGCATATCTGCATGCCAAATGATTTAGCAATTTTCTTAAATTTTGAATTCTTTTCAAGTATCAGTGAATACTGAATAATCTGAGTTGACTATTATTATTGGGGGGGATACTACAAAAGGGAGGAGCTCGTAACTTGATTGTTGATTGAGATATGAACTCGGTACCAATTTATCCTGATAGGATAGAAATAAAATCGAAGAATGAAAAGAGATACGAACCATATCGACTTCGGAAATGGGACCCATGCTGCGCACCATAATGTCGACTTCAACCGTGGCCGGTGGCCCGCCGAAGTCTGGCCTGACGCTATTATCGTAACCACGAAGCAAATTGTCTAACAACTCACTGATGTTGCTATGATTGTTGCTCTGGGTCCTCTGTCTCGTGGACGTCTTCGCACCCGTAGCTGCTCTGAAATAAAATTAAAAACGACTCCTGTTAATTAGGACCAAAATTAGAAATTACACGAAGTCGTTTTTATAATACTTTTCTTACGTCCGATTATTTTCTATAATAAGTAAAAACACAACATAACAATGTTGTTAATACTACATACATATTATAATAATATGATATTATTATATTATACATATAGAATTAGATACAGAAAACGCGATTAGCTGTTTTTTTAGAAACTGCAGGTCTCGATATGAAAACAAAACAGCTTTTCTTATCGACCGAACAATTTTCTTATAGATTTCAATTTAGCACGAATCCCCGAATTTTTCGTTTTTCCTCCTCGACATCGCTAATTGCCCAAAGTGTCTTAATTGCTCCATCAACTTTGCCACGTGCCTACTACACGTTCAGCGGTTGAGGCTAGCCGCTGTACGTGTCTGCCGTCTCTGCAAACTACAATGTAACTAGTTGGAATATTGTCGGTACCGGACTGCCTCGTCTTTAACCAGCTGTGTCATACGCTATTCGATCCATTTGCACGCTCCTTCGCGGTTGCATCTATGCTACTGTAAACGCACCGATACGTGAAACAATCTGTGTCCTCGTCCTGAACTCGGAACACACGTATCACTGACCGTAGTAACGGTCTCCGTTAGGACGAACGCGTAAAACCGATAGAATGGAGGAGATTCTTGTCACGGTTATTAAAGAATAGAAAAGAAGGCAAGGAGAAGAAGAATTCACTGTTAGAAAATGATTTCTGGGTGTATTACAAAATCGGTTAAATTATTTGTAGTATAGAAGTCCTATTGTATGAATTAATTGGGAGGCAAATGTATTTGTATAAAAGAATTTTTATGTAATAGAACAAGGAGCGATTAGCAGTAGAATTGTATATAGATTTAAAATAAAATGACATGAACATAATTTGTTTATAGATATTATGAAGAAAATTCTTCACAGAACAGAAGTCTTTCGATGAACTCGTCAGCAGTGAAGCCACTTAAATCTGACATCAAAAGTTGTAGGTATTATCACACACAAACAAGATTCTATATTCTATACAATTTTATTGTTACTCCAACATTTAAAAAAAAAAAAACATCTATGGATATATGAAAATATTTGTTTCGTCGAAGATTGTTCCAAACTTTTGAAGGTATGTATACATATGTATTAGGTACGTAGAGTACCTGGTCCGTTTCTCGGGGAGGGATCGGCTTCAAACGTGGCCGCTTTTGTTCGCTGACATCGTGCCTTTCGATTCCTGTATCAGTCTCGGTTTAGATTTTCTCCTGGTCGTTTCTCCCGATCAAACGGATTTCCATACAACGACGGCCCTCGAGAATAATATAGACATACCCGCGGCTCAGCGATTAACCTCATGCAGGAATTTACATATCGAAATTGCTAACGAGATGGTTGACCTGTTTGAAATAGGACGTAACACATTTCTGATTTATTTCCTTTCGCACGACTGATTCATTCCTTCCTCATCCTTCTCTGTACAAAAGATTAGGCTTATTTTTTGTGAATTGGTGAACTGGACAAAATATTTGTATTTTTATTTTATATTTAGTAATTTATAATAAAATACATGAATAGTTTATAATTATGAACAGATACATAACCCATTTATTAAATATATGAATTTTACAATTAGACTCCAGTTCTTTCTTCATATCTGCCATATTTTATTTTTTATAAATTGACGGACAGTAGTGTGGCTTTGTAACGTGGCACGCGTAAGCGTGGAAGTAATTTCGGCGTAGAGGAGAGCCGCGGTCGAAATACACCGAAATGGGGGAGAACAAATATGCTGTTTCAAAGGGAAAAAGAGCCGCATTGGAAAACAGTTGACTCGCTGGTCGAAATAGACTCGCGGGGGCGAAGTAACTTTCTGCTGCGGTTCATTGTATGCTATTTTATTTATTGTCGAGTTGCAAGGTACAAGTGGAAGCAATCTTGGAAAATAATTTATATAGCGGAGATGAAAATGATTCTAAATGATACAGTAGAACAAAATACAGAAATATGTAGGGCAATCAGAACGCAGTGTCAGTCGACTAACAACGATGACACTCCAGGTGGTTAATTCGTGCTGTTGATCGCGTACGAGGAAGCGATCATCGGGCTCGAGATGCATTTTCCAGCGCGGTCCATTCGATCAGAAACTCGAACTGCAACGGTGCGGCGGGGAATATTCGGGAGTGGAGACGAGCGTCGTAATGTAGATCGCAGCGTCGGAAATCGGTTTGATTCGAACCCTCTTGTCAGACAATTAACCCAATTCGAACCGAACCCGAATCGCCACGATCCTATAAACGGTCGAGTTCCTTCGCGTTATTCTCATAATTGCTCACTTGCGTCGTTCCGCCGTGCGGATTATTTAATCAATATCTCCGGACGTCTTCAGATTTTTATTCAAAATTGAAAATTTTATGCAGAAATTCGTGCACTCATATATAAACATTCTAATAAGCGCTCATCTTTTTTTAATGTGGCGATCATTCTTTATATTTACATACAGTTTCTCTATTAATCCATAAAATTCGCAGTCTCCTTATGATTGATAGACTATGGATTATTGTCCATTTCTGGAAAATGATTGTTAATAAAAAAGAATCACTTACAAGAAAGATGCATAGGAAGTGATCAAGTTGGCGAGAGCCAGTAGGACTCGCTGTTTCATGATGTCTCGGGGATGGTCCTCCCTTACAACGTATCCTGATTCATTCATCAATTCGCCTGAAACGCCCAGCGTTTAGACACCAATCTGAAACAGAAATATTCATCGATTCAACGCTAGTAGATATACTCAATATTCTAGAGGTGGGAAACCTTTTTACCATTAGATGCCACATTTACATTAGGCAGTAATAAAGGAAGCCACTACAATTTTTTTCTGCAAACGCATGAAGACAACAAATATATCTGGTAAGTGAAGTACAGTAAACAATAAATAAAAATATGTGTACATTGTATAATTAATTTCACTATTATCCATATATTTTGCATATGTTTTTGCATAAATTTCCATTGGCTACTTATCAGAATTGAAACTTCGTCCATTCACTATGTTATACTTATCGTCTTGATTAATTAGTACATAATTGGAAATTCTGGAAATATATGTACCAGTCTCTGGAAAGTTGTTCCACATTATAATAGATTCTATAAGACGATAATGATTGTCTGGAAAATTTGTCTATTCAATTCCCCGGTGAGGACCATAAGAAGCTTCTTACACAGTTTAACTAGCATTAACGAGCCTCCTTGAAGCTCGTCGAAGCTGCGGATCGAACAATGATCCCGTATCCAGCGACGAACGTGCATTTACGTCCGACACGGTGGAAATGGTTCAATTACGCGGTCGGTCGGCGATAATTAATACCATTCGGTACCAGAACCGGCGGAAACGAGGGACGCGCGTATGTACCTGCGGGCGCAGCCGATTGACGGGCTATAGAAAGGAATCGAATTGGAGGAAAATCGATTTTCGTTCGCTTTCGGAAAGCTTGCGGCCGTCGCGCCGCCTGCTACTTCGCAGGATCCTACGAAACGGCCGTTTTCCTACGAGCCAACCGATGCTGCTGGGAAAACGATCAGGCCGCAATTCCGGCAAACAAGCCTCGATAAACATGTCGCGTCACGCGGGCACAGAAGCGAAAGACACTTCTAAGGGTGCGTTTGACTTGCAATTTGCCCAACCGCAGCTGACGCTCGATAATCAGCTCGCTTTTCGTCGGGGAGGCCCTCTTTCATCTCAACTGATTTCCAAAATTTTCGTAACGTATAACCACAGCTCTACTAGCAGACATTTATTTATACACGGTTCTCAAACGCGAAATATCTCTTTAATACTCACACTTCTATCCGTAACACTAAGTAAACATGAATGTAAACGAACTCCGACGAAATGCTTAAGATGAAATTTCTGAAACGATTATGATATCTTTCATCCCTTTTTATGTTTATGACCTTAGTCATTGAAATTGTCTCAAGAAGGGTTGCAATCGTGGGAGTTAAAAAAATATCTGTTTCATTTAAAAAAACTAAGTTGACCTTCAAACGTTCTGAGCACCTCCACTGGCAGAAATTTAAGGATGTATTGGCTATACATTCAATCCCAAAAGTTTCTGCACTTTAAAACTTTTTTTTTTTAAAAGAAATCAGACGTCGGAAGAACAATGCTAATAACAATCAACGAAAAAAGATTTTCGATTTTTTCGAGATTGTTCAAGGGGTACCTCTTTAAATTCTTCGAAATTTTCGTTTTTTGCCAATAACTTCCAAACGGGTGGACTTAGAGAAAGATTTATAGGACCATTTTGTAGAGGACGACGAGATCTACAATTTCCATGTAAAATTTTTTCGCTAGCGTCAATAGATAACGAGTAATTTGCAAAAAACTGTTTTTTCGTTTTTCGACAATAACTCGTTAAATATTAATGCTAGCGAAACAATTTTACATGGAAATTGTAGACCTCGTCGTCCCCTACAAAATGGTCCTATACATGCCCCCTTACGTACATCCGTTCGGGAGTTATTGGCAAAAAACAAAAATTTTTCCCAAAAGTTCGCTGTTTCGACGCTGGGATGGTCGGATTTTGTCAACATNAGCCAATACGTCCTTAAGTAAATTATATGTATATCTATAATAATAATAGTACTAGTTATAATGTTAGTGTCGAATTTCAAAAATTTACGAAACGAAATAGTGTCAGCTGTGCGTGTTCTACAATGAAGCGTGTTCCACGTTGAAAGTTCATTAAAATATATTTTGTACATCAAACTCGCGGTAAAATATTTAAACGGGTCGCTAATTCCAATCACAGTAACCAGCCACGAAAGTACACACGACGAGACCCTCAGAGAGCTGAAGATGCGCCCACTTTAAAGGCTTGGCGACGTATTTCGCTCGAAAAAATCAAAATTATGTTGTGCAGCCGCGCTTCAACCCCAGAAATACCCATTCGCTTACCCGCGGCTCGTTACAATTTCACAGATGCATCACATTATTATTACGAATTGCGTTTATCATCCGGTAACTATACTAAACTAATTTTTAAACAACTTCAATTCTTAGGAACTTCGTTAATAAATGACAAATATAGAAATGTGACAATATTATGTCGAAAATAATTTTCATAATTATTTTTAACATTAATTATTAAAATTATTTTTAGTATTATGGACATTTATTTTTGAAAGTTAAATGTTAAAATAGCTTTCATAAAATATTTTCAATGTGAACTACAGATCTTATTCTCAAAGTTACATCTGTATTTTCGAATTTTGTAGAATATTTCATAGGATTAAAATTATTTTATTTACAATTCATTTGTAATTCAATTTATTTTTATATTATGACGGAAATGTTTATTTATATAGATGATTTCATATATCCAGACTGATTCAGACGTCAGTAGAATAAATGCGTAATTTCTGTATTTGTTTAAAAAAACAACTTGAATCAGGTGCGTAACGCAATCTGATAAGTTCAAGCGTAACGTTCAAGTGTTGAAATTGGCTTCACGGTGGAAGATCGAGATTAAAAAAATGACAGCACACGTGCCAAGCAACGCGCATTAGATATGTCAATTCGCCGTCGATTTCTATAAAACTAAAAATGTTTTAATTAAATTTGTGGTTCGAAAAACGTTACTATGTAAGTAAGTGGTTTCGCTTATGTCGCCAACCGGATGTCTGTTGAGCAGTGATGAGGACACGTTGGATACTTGCGGCATTTTAAATTCTCACGGGGTAAATCGTACTTCATTATTGATATTTTTAATCAGCATTGCATTCCTGCTAATATTTATTAAATTTCTTATTTTTTTTTTTAATTTCCTATTCGTACTTTTCCTTCTACTTCTCAGCGTGGATTTGATAAGTTAAAATAAATATTAAGATAATAGTTTATATAATTTCAATTGTACGGTTCTTTAATAAAATTTATTTTTTATTAATATTATTATTCTTAATAATAAATCAATTATAATAAATAAAATTGAAATAATTCTTTCTATTTCTTATGTACAGGTTGTACGAAGTTTCCTGGAGCAACCATGGTGCACTCATCGAATCCGCGATTAATGAATCGGGTCCTCGACGCAGTGGCACATCTCTGCGATGGGAAAGGATCCAGGGCTCGAGAAGTTATCGACTTCCTCCGGCAAACTTCTAAGAGTCCGCCGAGGAACTTGACGATGCAGGTGACATAATGGTGCATCCAATCTAGTTTCGTACGATTCAGATCTCGACCATAGAAATCTTTCACGAAAAAGTAGGATAGATCTACATCATTTGTGGTCGCTTCAACATTTTCCCTGCCATTTAGGAACATACCAAATACAATAATTGAAAAAATTATTGTATCATATTGCAAGACCCATTATATACAATTGTTTTGTATTAATATAGGATAAGACCTTTTTATACCTTTTCTCGCGATAAATGTGACATTTTTGGCTACACATCTTTCCATTTTTTTTCTTGTATATCAATGAACCACGTGGATCCACTGTGAGACAAGAACATATCCTCAATTGGTACTAATTAAACAGTTTGCATTTCTTGTAAAAACCAACTAGTGCTGATTTTATTATCTTTCAATATTTACTTTAATCTATTTCGCAATTGTTTGTCTTGTGACGAGCCGGTTAAAATACTTGTATTGAATCGATGATAGGAAATAAGCGGTGCAAATTGTTTGTTAAATATTGACAAAGAACAGTAGGCTTGATTACAAATAAAAATCAGGCTACATGAGATAATTGTTGTCATGACAGTTGATAAGGAATTTTTTCATTTTATCAACATTTTTTTCATTTTATCATCAACGGAACATAACAGTTATCTTATTTGGTTCTTTAGCAATTTATCTAAAACACATATGTATAACACAGTGTTATACATACATATAGAGATCAGTGCTTCCCACGCATGCATACCAAATACATAGCTCCAACACACAGAAAGCAGCAAAGTTAGAGAGAGAACGTGTTACATTTTCTATGTATTAGGTATGTATGTACGAAGTATGTGCGAACTGAATCCGGAATCCAGTGAGCTATTTGTATTGTAGAAATAAACACTGTGTGTTAAAGAAGAACGTTGTACGTGTACAACGAACCCGTGCAATCTTTCTTTAAAATATATCTCAAACAAAATGGTCATCCGATTTAAATTAATATTCTATCAGAACGTAAGGGAAAAGAGTTACTAAGAATGGAAAGGATGCTAATTGTAAGATTTCACTAATTTATACGATGACGTCGAGGATGGTCGCCAAACAATTCGCGGCACTCTAGGAATCCCTTCGAATGTCTTTGACGGTCCAACAAACACTCCCGCGTCCGCCGGGAAGGAAACTGCTTACATACTCGGGGCATTTTCATTAAAATTTTTTAAACTTTAAGAGATTACAAATTCAATCAGGACGCGTCTGTTTGTAACCATTGTCGCGTGATCGAATGACTCAACTAGGAAAATTGATGCGGAAAATTTTACCAGAATTCATGGATAAAATCGAATTCTAACAGCACTTAGCTTCTACTGTTATAAATTGTATCATCATGCACGAAATCACTTTTCACTACCTTTTCTGTATAGGAAATTATCTTTTAGGCAGGCTTTGCATTTTGTACAAGATAAATTAATAGATGAAAATTATTATTTGAAACAATTTATTATTGTCTCATTCCATTATATGACGTTTTATATGATTTTAGTCATACATACATATATGCATTTTAGCTTTTAGGAAACATGTGTATTACGAAATGTAGTAATTCGTAGAACATGTCTGAATGCGCGGCGTCAGCCTCTTTTCTAGGAATGATTTTCCAGGTTCACCGGGCGCTGAAGCACGCGGTGAGTGCGGGATTGCTGCGGCATAGAAGCGGTCGTTACAAGGCGCTGTTCACGTTAAATCCGGCCCCGGTTAAACAGTCGGCGATCGAGGAAAAAAATGAAACATCGATCGACGCGGCAGGCTTGTTCACTGGGAAGCAAACGACTCCGAAGACGAAAACCGACGACGATGACATCGAACTGGCAGACGATGACGCGTGAGTCCTTTAGTGATTCATTAATTTATTAGTATTATTAATTAGAATTAGACTAGAAATGTTAAACGCTGTTTGAATGTTACATTTAAGGGTACATATCCATATATTGTTTTTGTCATATCATATCCACGTATCGTATCACTGTTGCGTGTCATAGTTACGTGTCATCGTTGCACTTACTCCCAAGTTGAAAAATATTAGGACACCTCATATCATCTGATAAAATGTATTGATTCAAATTATACCATGATATATTTACTACTCACAATTAAATACAATTATATACATATATACTTATACATAATATTCTTTTGATTCTGATGAAATAACTATGACAGTCTGAAATGAAGTACATTTTGCGGTCCATTTTATAAAGAGATCTCCACCGATCGGGAGGTGTAGAATGCCGCTATGGTGGTCGTGAATTTTTATACACCCTGTACAATGATACAACATTTGTTCATTGATAATGATACGTAACGGTGGAACGATACGAAGGACAGTAGAACAAAAGTTGACACGTGTTTATTTCAAAAAACCTAAAAATCGAAGGGATGCTCTTGTCTTAAACGAGTTCCACTGATGGCGCGTCGTTTCTGACTTAAATGGCGCATCTAATCTCGCTTGAACGCATCCGGAAACTTAGTACGAGCAGTTAGACTACGATCTAATTAATATCCATCTGGATAATACAGTTAGGCGAGTTCCCGTTCGGCTGGAACGACGTTAAACGTAGACGTAGCAAACGTCACGTCTCCCTTTAAGTAGCCATTAAATTGGCGTGCTCGCTTGTCAGTTATACACCCACGTCCTAAATAGTATAAATTTGGATTCTTGAGAAGATGAATTTAGAATTCTTGGTTCTTGTTAGGAAAGAATTTTAACAATTTGCAAATCTTAACGTAATGGAGTTTATAACAAGTTGACAACTTTAGATCGTCGACTGAAATCATTGAGTAATTTTAAGGAGACTCAGTCAGTGAAGCATGTGAAGCCGACGACATACTACAGCTTTGATTATCGTGCATTCAAGTCAACGTTAAATCTATACGTGTGGAATAATGGGATATTAACATTTAAGGGAGGATCATGGAAGGCATCGTCGCGAGAGGAAACGGAAACGTAGCCGAAGCCGTAACCGTCCGGGGAGACGCAAAGGGCGCAGTGGATCCAGGAAGCCCAACAACACTTTCAAGCAAAGGAGTCGCAAGAAGAAGAAGAAGGAAAAGGGTGAAAGTTCGCGTACCGTGAAAGATAAGATCTCGAACAGCAGGCTGGCCATGGGTATCGGACATGCCTCGAAATCGACCAAACGGAAAAGGAATAGTGGGAAGTTCAGGGATGATCAGAGCTACTATAGCGATCCGTCGGAAAGCGACTATGAGAGTAGGAAAACTAAAGGTAGGTATCTCCAATACGTATATTATTGTTCAATATTATCAATGTGTATCATGGTTGTGTCAAATCTTCATTTTGTATCATCAGTTTGTATCATGGTTGTGTCATATCTTCATTTTGTATCATCAGTGTGTATCATGACTGTGTCATATTGCCACATGTCAAGCAAATTTTGTCATCCTTTCTGTTCAGTTCAATTGCTTTGTTAGCCATTATCTGAGTCTGTATATTATAGTAAGAAGGAAAACGCCGGCTTATCAAGAATCGAAGCACAATGGAGGCGAAAAACCCAGTAGGAGGTCGACTTCGCGGTCTCGAAGCTCTCAAAGGCAACCGGTCCAGCAGCTGCATCTAAAATATAGCTACGATGACGTGACATCGGACAAGCAGAATGCAGACGATGAAAGTAGAAACGATGGTACTCATCAGGACGAGGAGAAACGTCAAGAACCGAACGATAGTGGCAGTGGTAGCTCGTTGTAACATTTTATTTTGTATACATTTTATTGAAAATTTATTTTCAATGCGCATTTGTTCTCCTCGTAAAACACATTGTGAAATATATGTCTGTAATTCGGTTGTACGAACGAGTTCCAGATTAATTTATTAAGCTAATATAATAAAAATATTAATAATATTTGACGAGGTATAGTTAATAATATTAATATTTAATTTATTTGTATTGATATAATATTTCTATTATATTAGCCTTTATTTCATACTATATCAATATAAACAATTGATATCTTTATTATATCAGTTTATTATGTCACATTTTTATTAATCTCTTATACATCATAAAAGAGAGGATTCTTATATAACATAAAAGAGAGGATCTTACTGTCGACGACGATGACACAATCGTGAAAATCATTTGTTAGGTGGATTTTTCTAACTCCGTTAGAAGCTTCGGAGCAGAAACATTTTTCAACGTCGTAGTCGCGTGGCTAAAGCTTTCCGCTGTTTATCGGTTTAGCCAATGGCAATGTCCCTCCACCAAAGTTCCTCTCGATACGAGAGCGCAGTTTCAATCACACCTTTTCATCTCTTTGATACCTATGTATATCTTGTTAAGTCTTCGGGGCATTCTCGAGTCATCTATTTTGATTCAAGATTTTTTTTAAAACCGTTTCTACTCTACACATGTACGCTGGACCTGCTCTGTACACCTTCCCTTTCTTCTATCATATTTGTGAGATTCTTCTGATTAAAATGGCACCAAACATGATACAATTTCGATTACGTTTATTCATACGTATATGGAAAATGTTAATAATAATTCATTCTTAATCCTTCAATTGTATCAAATGTAATATTGTTAACAATTGATGTTTTCCTTAATTGTTAGATTTTAATATATTTTAACAAAATGAGTCGAAAATAATAAATACGATTCTGACTCGACGAACTTGAAATTTTCACGCTTCTACATATTACGTGCTTACACCGTAAACTCATAAACTTCAATCGATTGGTTACAACCGTATCGAGAACAGTTCTGAACCGAATGATAGTAAATGGCGAGGGTAATCGTTATGTGATAATCTCGGTGCAGCGGGAATTTATTCGGGACACTGGATTTCGTAAACAAGAAAAAGAGAAACAGAAAAGTGGGATGGGAGGAGGAATCGTTGCAACCGACAAGCAGCCCTGGACCATTTACTGGTTACACGGGACGAGGCGGGGGTATAAAAGAACGAGGAAGAACAGGGAATTCGGCTGACCCCCGTGGCCCTCCTTCCTATTTGTCGATCAACAACAATCTCATCATTTTTTGCTGCCTCTCTATTTCACGGCTACGAGCTTCCTTCGAACGAGCTTTTTACGTTTGCCCCGATTCCCCCGTCTGGTTTTTGTCCTCCCCCCTTTCCTACGTCCGTCGATTTACCTTTTTCCATTGGTCCGCCTCACCGAACGAATGAGTCGATTAAATTTTTCCAGGAAACCGTCGGTACACTCACTAATTAAAATGTTCTCCTCGACAAATATTTTTCTTCTCTTTAAAAGCTTCCTAGAGATGCTTGATGCCATATATAATTTTCATCTCCTAATTAAAATTCAAATATACTCCCCATGTTTTATCCAATAATCGAAGTATTCCCATGTTCGATCGTTCTTCTTCGGGAATTCTATGTACAAATACACCGACATATAAATAAGATTTGTTATGTCCCTCTCAGTTAATATTTTTTCCACGCACGATAAATCTGCTTGCGTTTGGTATATCAATTGTCGCGAGACATTTCATGTCACACGTCTTTTACGTACTACGTTTTACACGCACTGTAAAATTTTAATACGCACGAGTACGAATTACGATTTTTTTAGAATCAATAAATCCACTACATACTTTTATTTCCCATCACCGATTCGCTGTTTGGTCACGTGCCAAAAAATTAGCAATAAGAAATCTCTACAACTTTTGTATAACAAAAGAGAATCAGATTTTTAATATCATTTTTATTTAATGTAGAAAAATATATTTTAGTAGTGTGCGCAGTATTTTATTCCACAATGGCCCTTATATTGCCTGTCTTTTAGAAAATAAAGTTCGACTCCCATGGGGACTTTAAACGCGTCAAGCATTTACGAAGCCACCTGTATATTTATGATATCGTCACTATCGCAGAAATTGAATTTATCGTCACTGTGTTAAACTGCTATCACACGTCGTATTAGTATCAAAACTACTACTTTAGTGTTCGTTCATCGTGTCTTTATTGCGAACCGTCGATCGCACAAAAAATCGTTTGCTAACTTTGGAGAAATTAATAGATCCTTTTCAGACTAAGTAAATAGATTTATTTTATGCCTTTCGATCTTAAAATGAGGATTACAGTGTGCATGTATTTGTATATTATCTTTATTTTTCTTTTTCTTTTCTAGAACTTCCCGAATCCACTCTGTGCCATTTTTGTCTCCTCCTTGTCTTATTTCTCTCACTTCATTGTTTTTTCTTTCCATCTCTTTACATTCTCTTGCCATGTGACTTAAAGTCTCTGGTTTCCCCTTATATAGTTTATAGACACATTACATACTAAATATACTAACATATTTTGAACATTTACTATAATACTATTTTGCTGCTAAATTTTTGCTATAATACTATTTACTATAATACTATATTTGCTACTAATACTTTTTCCCCTATGCTTGACTCGTTTCTTTGTGTTTACTTTTCATCGTCCACGGTTTATTGAAGCGTCCGTCCAGCGAGCCCTTTCAACGTATTCGATCGCTGTCAATGGTTGAATAACAGCAACAATCTGATTTCCGCGGGAACGGAAAGAAGACCCGCGTTTATTCCCGAGGTTGATTAGAAAGTTTTCATCATAAAAGTTGCGGGCCGCGCTCCGGAGGGTCTTTTCTTTACCCGGGAAGAATTGGGTCGGAGGGCATTCCATTTACCCCTTTGGCAATCATATTTAAAACGTGCTTTCGCACTCGCAACAACCTGTCGGGCTCGAATCGAGCTTTCACCAGCTGCCCCAAGTTCAATTAAATACCGTCGAAGAATGCGAACGAGTGAACTTTTATTCCACGAAAAATTCGATTCAAGAAATCTGATAAACTAGGTTTATGTGAATAATATGAAGCAATAATTATTTATTTAATTATATAGGCAAATAACCTTTTTTACAATGTGTATCATGAAGAGAATGTATTATATCCATAAAAAAATAAAAAGAAGAAACTGTTGAAGAATCAAGAGTAGATCGAGTGATAATGAATTGAAAAACAGGGTTAAACCTTTTTTATTTAATAATTATTTAGAGAATAAATTAAACCTCGTTAAAGTATCATCTAACGATTCTCTGGGACTAGTTAAGATTCTACGAAATGCTCGTAGCCCCGCAAAGAAAGTCAGGAATAATTAACCCAGATTCAATTAAATAATTTATACAAACACTCGTGACGAGGTGGCAGCAATTTCTTTGAGACAGATAGTGTCGAACATGATCAGACAAGAGGCGAAGGATCGACGATGTACGATGACTACATACGCGCTTTGAAGCCGCTTTACTTGGTTTCGAGTGACTTAAAGCCAAGTAGCTTGACTAATGAGAACGAGGCTGAACGAATCTACGTAATTAACGTGGTAACATTCAACGACGTAACTTGTATAACGCGAAAGTGTCAGTTGAGGAAAATGGTGCGCGGATGTTGAGTGACCGAGAAATTAAAACCGAGAAGGTGAAACGAGTGGCCGTCGGTGAAGGAATTGTGTATTAAGTCGGTTTTAAATTTGGCTCGAGCTCGTTGCGTCCACGGAGGGTGAAAAAGAAGCGTGATTATGTCAAAAAATAAGGCTGCTCAACTAAGTTGAAAAGTAGAAGACAGATTCGTCTTTTGATAAGAGGCTCGCAATTCGAAAAGATATAAGTAGCGACTTTTCTTTCGAGTCGAATGAAATCGGCAAATGAATGCTAGAAAAGAATATAACATAATATGGAGATTTTCATAACCATTAAAAGATGTAGATAGTAATTTGAGAATTCTAGCAGAATTCTAAGTGTTTAAATTAGNAATCAATTCCTAAACTCAAACGCGGTTTCTTTTTTCATACGTCGTTTCGATTGAAATAAATTTTGAGTAAAAAGAACAAGGTTCGTCAGAGAAAAAATTCATATCTTTTGCAAGTCGTTTTAATTACTTTTTACTGTTGATTTAGAAATTACTTAAAACAGAACGAATGAACATTTATCACCAGAAAAAAGTAAATGCAGGAGTGAGAATGCTTGGCAACAATATTTAAAGACTTACCGATTACACAGGATTTTCACGAGATTCTCTCACATTCAGGACTCTCGCGAGAGTACGCTGGATTTTCTGCTGCCGATCGGTCACATGGTCACAAGAACAGCACAACAAGCGACGATCACGAACGGTCGGATCGGTCGCATCGTCACGGACACGGCGAGCGTGGTCGCGTCAGCACGAGGGCGAACTGGCATTTAAGAAACTCAAGGGAACCACCATCGCGTGGCTGGTAACGGTGAACGCGAACTTCCCCAAAGAGACGAGAAGCACGTGGCGAAGCCACGACGCGTACTGGCACTGGCTTGGCTCGTACCTCGTACAGGACAGCTGACGAAGGGTGGCAACTCCGCACTTGCCACCCACCACTTCCTCGTTCGCATTACGTACCCCGCGTAGTCGTTTGTTCCCGCTGGCTGATAGGTACCCCACTATCCCAATACCGTCTTTCTAAAACATGTCAGGAGACCTACAGCCGGATTTTTATGCCATTATAAGAGTTCGCAAAAATAATAAATACCACGTGTAATATATGAGACAATTCGTAATATCGAAAGGTGAATGGATGTTTCAATGTTCAGATGAGACCACAAATGTTTATCTAAAATATATATTTTAAACTACTATAAATTTTTAGAAGTACAGAAAGATATATAAAATATAAGAGATTTATTAGTTATAGAAGATATGGACGATATAGAAAATATAGAGGAATTTTACAAAATATGGAAGATATAGAAAATATACGTAATGTGCGAAATATGTTCGAAATGTATGAAATGTACGAAATCTACGAAATACAGAAAATGTACAAAATATAAATATAGAAAATACAGAAATTATAGAAAATATGAAAGACTTACTAGATATAGAAAATATAGGAAATGCAGAAAGCATAGGAAATATAGAATTTGCCAAACAGGAAAATCTACTAAGAATATGAAGATTTAGCTTTCACGTACGGCAGATGAATTCGATTTGAAAAATCGTGTGCAGCGCACGTTGCTGCATTTTCTCCTGAAGCAATCGAAAAGTGAGAAGCGAAGAGGTTCGATTTACAGCAGCAGGAAGAGATTTCTTCTGATGAGAAATCCATTGTTGACAGTGCATTAGTAGTCGCGCGCAGCTTCTACACTGCCCCATTCAACTGGCGGTAGTTCATTCTTGATACCCACACGACAATGAGATTATCGATGGCCCTGGCTTTGAGCGAAAGTTATTAGAATTCGACAGGGACGTGAAGGCAAGGAGGCGTCATGTGAATATATTTAATGAAACCCAGGGAAAGGTGGAATTTTTCAAAGATCATGCGTGGCCTCATAGGCGAGAGAGCGAGCGAGCTAGCGGTTTTAAACAAAATTCCCGATCGATTCTTCGATGGTATCCTAAGTGGACAACGTTTTTGGAGAACGAGGCACGTTTCGCTATTGATTGATGCCTCGTTGTTGCTACCTACAGGGTGTCACAAAACGCGATCACCTCTTTCTACTTTTAATTGAATAAACGTTCAGTGTTCTTCACTTCAATAGCTTCCAATAAAAGTTAATGGAAGTTTATATCAAAGAAAGGAATTTTAATGATACCTCAATGAATAAAGACCAAGTGACCAAAAGCAATAAGATTGCAATTAATGAATAAGACAATACGAGGTCGTTACAAAGAAGGGCATGTAACCGATCTATCGACCATCGACCCATGCACACTAAATTTTCTACATCTCGCGATGGCCACCAAAAAGTCTATCTGGCTAAATAAACTTTCTGCTTTAGTTGAATCCCTTTCGCAATTTCACAATTCCGTGAGTCGCATGTCACGTCGTGTCCCTGTACGAATCAATCGTTGGGAACAATTTTATGGAAATTTGATTACGCGTGAAATTACGAATATCCGATTAACAACACCGGCCCCATTGAATTCCCAAGTAACAATGGCCGCTCTTCAACGACGCGATTAAACGAATAAACATGCGCTATCCGAATTTCAACGCTTCTCCGTTATACGTTCCGTTATACGTCACTTGAATTGTTCGAAATCGGTACACAAATTCTTATTCAAATAAATTATCGCTTTATAATAATGTTTTCAGTCTACGTCAAATACACATTTTTCATCCTTGTATATGGATCAGATTGGGTATTGGTAAATATGGTATCATTCGGGAATTAATTAAATGATTGTCTCTCTGTTTAATTGGCAATTTCGAAAATAAGCGAGGGTTTTAAAGATACTTATGCAAATCAGTAGGAAGTATTTAGTAAAATTGAGAGAAGAAATTTGTTACAATAATTGTCTTCCTGTTTGACAATTTCGAAAATACAAGAGGAATTTAAAGATACTTATGCAAATTAGTGGGAAGTTTTTAGTAAAACTACGAGAAGAAACCTACTTAAATGATTGTTTTCTTGTTTAATTGATAATTTCGAAAATAAGTGAGGGTTTTAAAGATGCTCATACATAATAATAGGAAGTTTGTAGTGAATTTATTGAGGAAAGAAATCCAGTCTTATAAATCAAAAGCAAACACTAACAGATAGATTAGATTACAGATTAAACTATGGATGTTTATACAAAATAAAACTTTTATGATATCAATGTAAATAATTA
>NW_017159462.1:122717-124854 GCF_001652005.2 Ceratina calcarata
CAGAAAATATAGCATAGGAAATATAGAATTTGCCAAACAGGAAAATCTACTAAGAATATGAAGATTTAGCTTTCACGTACGGCAGATGAATTCGATTTGAAAAATCGTGTGCAGCGCACGTTGCTGCATTTTCTCCTGAAGCAATCGAAAAGTGAGAAGCGAAGAGGTTCGATTTACAGCAGCAGGAAGAGATTTCTTCTGATGAGAAATCCATTGTTGACAGTGCATTAGTAGTCGCGCGCAGCTTCTACACTGCCCCATTCAACTGGCGGTAGTTCATTCTTGATACCCACACGACAATGAGATTATCGATGGCCCTGGCTTTGAGCGAAAGTTATTAGAATTCGACAGGGACGTGAAGGCAAGGAGGCGTCATGTGAATATATTTAATGAAACCCAGGGAAAGGTGGAATTTTTCAAAGATCATGCGTGGCCTCATAGGCGAGAGAGCGAGCGAGCTAGCGGTTTTAAACAAAATTCCCGATCGATTCTTCGATGGTATCCTAAGTGGACAACGTTTTTGGAGAACGAGGCACGTTTCGCTATTGATTGATGCCTCGTTGTTGCTACCTACAGGGTGTCACAAAACGCGATCACCTCTTTCTACTTTTAATTGAATAAACGTTCAGTGTTCTTCACTTCAATAGCTTCCAATAAAAGTTAATGGAAGTTTATATCAAAGAAAGGAATTTTAATGATACCTCAATGAATAAAGACGAAGTGACCAAAAGCAATAAGATATATATTTATTTATTTCCTTTAAAGATTCGTACAATCTTAATATTAATGTCATAAATTAAATTTACGTCGATTCTGAGAAAAAAAAACTTGTGGCAACTTTTGTTAAAATCCTATGGAGGAGAAAAAAAGGAAAGGTGAGGAGGTAAATAAGTAGATCGTTTCCTGTACTTATGTACTTGTTCAGAACGGAGGGATCGATTTCCGGATTAAATTACCGATTCCTCGAGATCGTCGACGATGGGGAAAAAGACCACGTAAATAGTAGTAATCAGTGGCAACCTCAATTCGAGAAATATGGTTCCCCGGTTCCTCCATTAATAAGACGATAACGAGGACTTTAAATCAATGGTCGAGCATTCCTTTATACTTCTTTGCGACGCCGCGCCGCTGCGTCACGTGCCGCTACAAATCACTTTATTCAGATTTCCTGAGGGAATATCATTGCGCCTAAGCATCATTTATAGTTTATATGAATCTGTGTGACATACACCTTCATGATTTAAGGCAGTCAATTAACAAAATGCAACTCCCTTTATCATTCTGTTTATCTGTGCATTAATTTTTTATATCTTGTACATTTTTATGGATTACATGCAAAGTTTATAATCACAAAACACTAAATTATTTCATAAGTGCATAAAATCCGCAGTCTAATTGTTATGTAAATTATGAAGTTCAATTATCGATGCTTTTACACTAGGCTTTATCGTGTCTTTTGATAAAAAGTTAGGGTTAACACCTCCTAACCACGACGAAGGTATTAATTAAAAGAGTGTAAGAGCAGAAGTCTAGGAAATGAGCCGACACAAGAGGGCTGGGAGGGAAAAAAGGATATCAGCAATTTTATCAGACGATAACCGCGCCATCAATGACCCATCGAGACTCGATGATCCCCTTTGTCGTCGCAATTATCTATTAATGTTCTTCTCTAGGTATTAACTCTTTGATACTTTGCGGCACACCGTTTAGCATTCTTTTTTTCAATTTCCTTCAGATATATGTATAGGGTTTCCATTTCCTTCAGTATATAATATAGGGTGCTAAAATTAATACTACGTCAAGAAATGGAAGGTTCTTGAGGCGATTTTAAACAATATTTTCCTTTGTCAAAATATTATCCGAGGCGTGGTTGTTGAGTTATTAACGAAAAACCGCGAACAATCAGAGCGGTGGTATAGTGGGCGGCTAGGAGCACGATAATAACTGTCTTGGATATCGCGTCGCCGCGTCGAAACACTGAGTTCGTGACGAGAAGGGAGGGTGAAAGAAAAGTTGCATGCAAAAGCGACTAACAAATTCTTTGAATATTAGAGAAAAGAAAGCAATTAGTCGTTAGTTACGTTCTGAATAAATGTAAGACACTCAATGAAATAATTAATAACTTTATTAATTAGAG
>NW_017159462.1:124974-130204 GCF_001652005.2 Ceratina calcarata
ATATTTATTCTAAATTACGTTCTATTTACTCTATTATAGTAAAACCTAATGCACCCATTTTATTTTTCAGATTTCACGTTTTATTTATTATTCAGATAATGCATAAAAAGAAGATCGTAAATTTTCAGTCGACGTCCACTGGGTATATTAAATTTTCTTATGCCTAGAGACTTATCTCTATCGGTTCCTAAAAGGCAGGAATACTTCACCCTTATCGGTCTGATGGGGAATGTCTACGAGATTCATTTACGATTTCGGGGGTGGGAGGGTAATATCTCTGAGGAACATCTGCAGGATCATTTACTTGGTTATATGTATACTTTACACACTTTTTCACTGTTGTTAATGGTGTTAGCTGATTAAGCACCCAGGGTTCCTACTCCCTTAAATCAACAACGAAATATCGAATTTATCAACTTACGTGATTTAGCAACTTGTGAATGCTTCATCATTACACTTTGTGTTTGGAATTCTGCATATTTTTATGCATTACATACAGTGTTTATATTTTCTGTACATTTAATTTGCACATAAGATTCGCAATGTAGTCATCATTTTATGTAAAGAGGATGTCAAAGAATAACAAGTATTAACATTATATGTATAATATGATTTTTTATTTATACGAAAAACATTTTATGCAAGAAGATGCTAAAGGATGTAATATAATGTAAAAACAATTTGTAAACATTCTCATAAGAAAGAAGTGCAACCGTTGCTCTGGAAACGTAGAAATAAGCGAACAAATCTGTGAACCATTGTGTAAGTACAGTCTTGTCAACGTGTCTTCGGATCAGGTCGTCG
Source organism: Ceratina calcarata (assembly GCF_001652005.2). Classification (NCBI taxonomy): domain Eukaryota; kingdom Metazoa; phylum Arthropoda; class Insecta; order Hymenoptera; family Apidae; genus Ceratina; species Ceratina calcarata. The sequence continues at coordinate 125,779 of NW_017159462.1, forward strand.
CGAGTAGATCGAATCGCCGCGAGAGCCGAGATAAAAGATTGATGAGGCAAAGTAGGGTTCGAGGTAGCGAGACGACATAGCGCTACATAACTAAAGCTGCGTATCTACTTGTATCACATCCTCGTATCATCGCAGCAGCAGCCCTTTTGCTGACTGTCTCACCTGGCCAGCAGTCCTTCGGTAATTGACACAGTCCGAATTCTTCAGATTCGCAATTCAGTTCGTCTATTGATATTGATTATTATTAATAACAATTAGTACATTACTAATTAGCTGACAGATGCATAAGACAGATGGCCTGACACACATCGGCATAATTCACGCTGATAAATATCTATACATGTATTTCCTTCCAGTATTTTGATAAAAGATAAAAATTGATGCAATATCTCAGTTCTAATCTAATCAGTTTATGTACCAAAATATTTTCCAAATCTTTGCGACAATGATTTATGTATGGCCAACGATACGTGTGGCCTGAGTTTTGAGAAGATAGCTAGAGAAAAGGACAATACCTTTCTGCGTTCGATGCTTCCTTCAGTCTACCGTCCTCCTTCACTGTCGAAAGATTGCAGGAGTTACTTATTGCCGAAAAGAACGCGGGAAGGTATTAATTTCAAGTGGCTTAATCGCAACATGTCTCTTTTCAAGGAGGTACTGACGACTCGAAAATCTTCTATATATAAAAACGAAAAGTGTAGACCGTAAATCCATATATTTGTCTAATTTTGTAATAACATTGACATTTTGACTCATCACCCTGCTATTGGCGTGTACCCTCTTAAAACCTAATTAAAATCGATACGTCATACGTCACACATGGGCAAATAGTATATATGTATAATAAATACAATAAACATAATAAATCTCATATTAATTAAATTTAATATTAATTCGTTTTATTTATTGTTATATTATTTTATAAAGACTGTTCATTTATTATAATTCATAACAAATTTACTATTACCTACATTCAATTATAAAAAACATGACCTCTTTTTAAGGTCGTTATTTATACCGAGCACGGTAGGAACAGGTATACAATAAATGCCAATAGGTTTAGTGTTAAAAGTATAATAAAAACTATGATCTGAATCAAATCGGCTATGTGGGGATAGACCTTTAAACGGAGAAACTTCGTATGAAGAGGCGCTCGAAGAGGTGGTACCGTCAGCAATATTCAGGATCTTCTTTATCCCACCCACACCCTTTTTCCTGCAATCTCTTTCTCTCTTTCTCCCTCTTCCTCTCTCTTGCTTTCTGTCTCTATCTTTCAACAGTAGATCCGCTCTCTACAGTTTGACTTCGACCTCCAACGCAGCTCACCCTCCTCCTATCGCCTTACGTACCCGATAACCTATATTCCCTGCCTGCCGCGCGGAACTTCAAGGAAAGAATTCGAACCCCTTTGAGTTTCACCCCTTTCGCGCTGCTGTATGTTTAATACCACATGCAACGCGGAAGATACCGTACAATTGATCGTCACATTGAATCTGAGTCCAATTAGTCGCATCAGTTTCTCACACCGCGTATCTAATTTTAAAATTAACAAAACGAGATTCAATATATATAGTTTAAGAATGATTCGTACTTCATGTTTCTAATTGAAGGAAATATAGATTCAGTATTTCCTATATTTAACGGTAGAATTAAAGGGAAAATAAAGAAAGAATTCCTGGATTTAATCAGAAGAAGGTATTCTTTTCTCTGAACACTTTGTGATAAGAATGATTCTCTTTAGGCAATCGAACCGTCTCAATGGTGGAAGACGAGATGATTGAGAAGAAATTCCCTTTGAGAGAGAGACGAAGTGCGTTGGAAAATGAAAAGCGAAGATGAAAGAGATTAGAGGTTGAATCTATGAAAGTGTGAGGATAAATCGATATGAAACAAAGAAGATTAATAAAAGCCAAGGAATAATTGATTGAGTTCGATAATTCACTGATTGAGTACAATTGTGTAAACGGGGAATCGAATATACCGGATGAATCGCCTAAGACCGTCGCCGTCAATATTTTAATTATATGAAAAATGTGTAAAGAAGCAAAATGTTTGTTTCAGTGTGACAGTTACTGTGATAGAGAGGATTTCTTGTCAAGGTCACGTTCTCCGCTATTTCAAGGTCAGCGTATTTTTTTTGTAAATTCCTACAAAATATATTTTGCACAAAAATTTGCAGTCTCTTATATATGTATAACAAATCGCACATTATGAATTGTAATAAAATCAAATAGAAAAGTAGAAACGACTTTCATATAATAATTTTAATGAAAAATTAGCCTTCCTTGAAATGACCTAGTTTCAGATTAGAATTTTTCATTACCAGGATTTGAAGAAGTCTGTTTATTCTACATATCCATTTGGGAAACCCTAATAAGAATTGTCCTTGATCCGTATTTCACGTAAAAAACACCAGCAAACTATAGTCCTTTCAGAAAACAAACAAGCCTTACGTTATGAGCCCCTAAAAGCGCGACAAAGCTCCTCTTCCTTCCCTCTTTGTACTCTTTTTTCAGAAAACCAACCACGTTCGCAACGCGTACACGCCAGACTCGCGAAAAAGAGGGAAAAAAAGCGGAGGAAGCGCGGGCAAGGTAAACGCGAGGTTGCTAGGCTGAAGCCTCTTTACGTAAGAACTTTTGCGGAGTGCTTTCGATGCTTTTCCACGGTCTCGAGTATATCCCAGGCGTTCTCTTCCCGGCTGTTTCTGGATCGAGCACTGATTAATTTCATTTCAAACGCGCGGTGCCGCGCCACTTCTTCCCGGGTTCCGACCGAATAAAAATAAAGCCCCTCGTGGAATCGACTGCGGGACTGATTTTCTAATCGTCAAACGAAAAGCTTCTCTTCGGCTTGAAAACTAGAGACGGGAGTAATTAACTGAATTTAAATTCGATCTTTAGTTGAGACTTGTCTAATTAAGAATTAACAATTAGAATTTAATTTTTAACTGGAAGAAATTTGGATTAAGTCAAATTTAAGTTTTTAAAGTTAAATTTAAGATAAAATGAGTTAAAAATTTGTCTGTTCTTAATTTGAAAAAATCTCAATCGAAGGATTCAATTCCAGTTCTTAATTAGTTATATTGAGTTCAAAATTACATTTCAATTTTTAATGAGAAGAATTCTCAATTGAAGGATTGAATTTTGATTGTTAATTAGTCAACTTAAATCTCGATTGACGATTGAATTTTAGTAAGTACAAATCAGGAATTAGTGATGTTTATTTCATCATTTCGAGCGATCTTAATATTTCGCAACTTCGAAATTAAAAACAACAATTTTCATATCTACATTTACTACAGTAGTTCTTTTACCCACTAATATTCATCATGAATGCACGTAAATAAACGTTCGTGGTCCGGTTATTATTTTATACGTTCCCCAGGTTCCTGTTTGCGGAACTCGAAAAGTGAAACTGACGGCGTTCTTTTTTTTGTGCTGCTGGCTGGCTGTGACAAACGTTCGCCAGACTCATTTCGCCAGATGATGAAGCAGGCCTGGATTGAGGATTTCTGGCTAAGTAGGAGACTTTCAAGAGCATCATGGGAAGCAAGCAAACATGGAATCTTGCATATTAAACTCATGACTCCTACACCGTACCGGCTCTAGCCACTCTACCAGGCTTCAGTTTACTCTTTACCTTGCATTCTTCTTTCCCTCTAGTGATAATTTTTTAGCGTTTACTAGACTCACACAAATTTCTAAAATTCTACTGTAAAAACTGTAAGTGCAAGCCTAAATTCATTAACAACTACCATGGATATTAATTAAATCAGACTGAGTTGTTAATGAATTGAACAACATACTAAATTATTTAACCCGTTCACATCATAAGTTCATATATACGTGAAATTTTTAGTAACATGGACCAATTTTCTACTTTCCCAAACAGTGCAAATGAGTTGATTTGTTTACGGAACATAATTGTAAATCTAAATCTGTTAATATTTATTCTGACTGAACTGTTAATGGATTGAATGAAGTATTGAACTGTTTAACTGGGTTATAGTATATAATTTCAAGCCTGAAATTTTACTAATAATTATTTTTACTGAATTACCATTCGATTATACGAAATATTCAATTAAAAATTAGTAAAATTATCAATGGCCTTTCACGATCTTTATGTACCTAAATAAGTTCGTTTACAGTCTGCTCACAGCCATTATTCAAAATAACTGGTAACGGTTTAGAAACAAGTTCCCGAGTACGTTGATTGCGTTTATACATAGTAATAGCTTGAACAGTTGCTGTTAAACATAGTTAAGCTGTACTCCTAACTTCGATATACCACTCAGATAACGTATTTAATTAATACGGGATATAATAAATTTATATATAAATAACTTAACAATTTTCCATTATTTATTGTAATACATATAGTAAAATGTCGAATAAAAAAATGTCTAATAATAATAAAAATG
>NW_017159462.1:130225-134846 GCF_001652005.2 Ceratina calcarata
TATTTTATTTTATAATCATATTTTTATAATTATTATATTCTTGTCACAAATGAAAAAATGTCACACAGTGGATTCTTATTACAGCGCATCAAAATAAAATACGTTAAGCTTTATCATTTTCACTGCAATAGCAATTCAAACAATGAGCCAAACAATTTGTATTTACAACTTAGAGATATAAAAAAATCAAGGTAATACAAAAGAAACATTTGTTCGTAAGAATAACTATTTGAATTTATATCTGACCAGAAATGGGGCGCGCATGCAGTTATCAGATAAAAGTTAAAATTACATTTAACTTTAAAAAGTTCTTGGAGTCACGCGTTTCAGAAATGAAAGTAAAAGATTAGAGACATCGAGGAATATCCATGAAAGGTAAAGGCCCGGAATAAAGAAGTCGCGGAAATAGCCCAGAAGATTCTGCCCCCCCCCCTCCAGTTGGAAATTGAATTCCATTGTGCTTTTGTTAAACGCAAACCTGGCCCGCTTCTTTTCCATTTACTTCGTCAATCAATTTGCTCGTAGAACAAGGCGGATCTGGTAGGTACGTATCTTGAGAAGTACACCGAAATGCAATCGAATTCTTAAGATGGACCGCCTGGAAATCTGAAAATATCGAACAAGTTACATAGTTGCAGATCAATTTGCAGTCTCCTGTCTAGTTCTTCTACATATAATTAAAGTTGCAATAGACACCCTGTATAATAATGACTGTTTGCAATGATACACAATGATAATGCAATACAAAGGAATTATACGTTTTTATGTACGATGTGATAGAAGGGGATATGTGCCTTTACAGACATCATTAGCATCTTCCCAATTCTCCGAGCTATACAGCGTATACTCTATGTCGAGATTTCTTAAAGAAACTTTACCCCGCTTCACTTGTCTTCCTTGCATCAGTTCGTATAGAACTTTTGTATCCCTTCTTTAAAACTTCTTTATGAACACATTTACTTTTACGTTTTCAGGATATTGTAAAGAGCATAATGGGAAAATGATATTTAATTCATTTTTGAAACCAGCTGATCGTATCGTATCAGAACGAACTGATATGTTTCGGCGGGGAATGATAGGAACGATACGATTTGGTGTGAGATTGGCTCAAGTGATACATCAAACGAGATTGCCGCTATTCGTCAAGTCGAATCCTAACGATTTATCGAGACTTTCATTTCTTTTTTAGAATCTCAAACTTCGACGTGTCGATCTCTTTGATTGGTAGAAATCGTGATTAACAATTAAATTTCACTCCGGAGTTAGAAGAAATTTGCATTAACGATTAAATTTCAATTCTACATTAAAAGAAATCTCAATTAATTCCAATTCTCAATTCGAGAAAATCTCAGTTAGCGATTTCTCATTTCTTAATTAGTAGAAATCTTAGTTAACATTTTTAATGCGTTATTTAAAGGCTACTTTATTTATTGATTAAAATTGTTATGTCATTAATTGTAAATGGATCAATTAAAAAAACGGCAACCCCGCGTAAAATATAATTGGAACGTACAAAGAAAATTCACTTTTCAATTTAATGGTAATTGTCTTACATTTTCACTTCTGAGCTAAGTAACCAGGTGACATTTACGTAACATTATATCAATTATCTCTCAATTGTACTTTGACTTCATAAAGTCACATGCATGTGTGTAACGAGAGCATGTGAAGACAAACATTAAAGATACGCCTCAGAATTTTAAAGATAAAGAATCAATGAGGTAATTATAATACAACAGAGGCAAGGAATGTGTTGCAGTAAGCAAGCAGTGTTTTATCGAGATGGATCAATGGTATGGAAAATTAGCCCTGGTGACCGGCGCCAGTTCCGGGATCGGGGAGGCTATCACCATAGCTCTGCTTCACCATAATGTTAACGTAGTGGGCTTAGCCAGGAGATTGGACAAGATGAAAAAATTGGAGGAACAAATGAAGAGCGCTGGAGGAAAGTTTTATCCTGTTCGCTGCGATGTCCGCAAGGAACAGGAAATTCTGGATGCTTTTAAATTTGTCGAGCAGCTCGGAGGAGCTGACATTTTGGTGAACAACGCCGGCTTGGGATTCCACGAAACTATCTCAGGTACCATACTGTGCTTTATTTATTGTTGTAATGTAGAAATCAGAGTGGAACGGGAAAGAGAGAGGTTTTGCAAAAGCACACGAGAGGAGAGGAAAAAACGACGACAGACGTGCGTAGCGATTCATTTTGTTCTTTTGTTTCTACTTTTCGTATATAGAATTTTTTATAATAATTTACTATTTGATAAATATTTAATTTTTGGAATAATTTTATAACATGGATACATGCTTTTATAGATTATTATTGACCCTAGTTCATTGAAATATTAATATCTGTTTATGGAACACATATTACGACTTTTTATGTAATACGTGCTGTCAATTTTCTTTTAGATGGGTCCATCGAGCATATGAAAACTATACTCGATGTGAATGTTCTCGCTGCTGCGATTTGTACTCGCGAGATAACGAAATCAATAAAACAGCGTGGAAGTAGAGGGCACATTATCAACATAAACAGGTAATCAGAAAATATTATTTGAAATCACCTCAGGAATCTCCCATTTTCGTGCGTAGTATTAGTTCTGGAACACTCTGTATAAAAAAGATCGGTAGTTTCGAATTTTATAGATTTATAAGCAAATTAGGTACGATTTTCGATTGGAACGATAAATTAATGATGAACTAATTTAGTTAATTTCTATTTAATTATGAATCATTTTATTTCGAATTGAATTAACACCAGAACTGCCGATCTTTTTTATGTACTTCTGCATTCAAAACTAGTCATTTTTACTGGTTTGGTAGTTCTAGTGTCAATGTTAACGAAATCATTTTCGGACAGTATTCTCGGACACAACGCCATGCTAGTTAAGAGTTCAGGCAGTCTTTACGAGGTTTCGAAATACGGAATAACCGCAATGTCGGAAGTGTTGAGAAGAGAGATGACACAATTAAAACTACCGATTAAGGTGACGGTAAGTTATTATTTCACTATTTATTTTATTTTTGTCATTACCAAAGAATCATGAAATTCTGTTTATGAAATTCGAGAAATCTTTAGCTGTATCAGTACGTTTTACCTTTAAATCGACATAGTGTTTTCATCGCTTCAACGATGGCGATGGTTAAGCTGAAGATAAAGTACTAGTAAAAATGTTTGAATATCGAATTTCGTTTCAGAGTTTGTCCCCAGGTTTTGTGAATACAGATATGCCAGTGATAAAAGATGTCGCTGGTGAAAATTGGAGCGAGAAAGTTCCACATTTGGAAAGCAAAGATATAGCCGATGGTGCTTTGTATGTACTTGGGACGCCGGCGAATGTGCAAGTATGTCAGAGTTCTCTTTACTGAACAATGCATAAATCGAGCTATTAATTTTATGATATTAATTATCGACTAGAAAATTGTCAACATGAGAAGTGTAGATTGAACGGTTTTTCCTCAATTTACATATAATTAATGATTTCTATTTTGTAATTAAATGTTTAATATCATGTTTAAATAATTTGCAGGTGAACGAATTGACGATCACACCAATGGCTTCTTCTTATATTTAGACTATGAACAGTATAACAATTATTCATTTGAATATGTTTTTTTATTGCATGAATTGTATTCAATGTATGAATCGAAGTCTTTTGCACATATTATGATAATAAATCTATTATGCCGACATACATAATGACAAGTAATCTTAATACCGTTTGGCCTTCATATTCCTATTTTTATACTTCAAAGTAAAGAACGTAAAAGCATGTACATATTTGACTGGTTCTTTAAACATTATACATTGTATTTTTATTTTAAATCTTTTGTATTTCTTGATAATAAATTATTGAAAATATTCATAAATGTAGGAAAAAGCCGCAGTCTACTTATCGCAATACGCAAAGACGTTGTCATTTGTTATCACGGTGATTTTCATGCATATAATATCAAGGTTGTGACTAAACACCTAGGAAAATCCATGATGTAACAACATCATGGAAAAATCAATTTTCTAACCACATATGTAAACTATAAGATCACACATCATTGGTGGCGGATCTATGACCCATGAAGGCTTTTTAAATGATCCACCTTTTGATTTATATAAACTTATTTTTTATATCATAAAACAGAGAACAGACAATCAATAGTATTAAATAAAAAATATTTTAATAATATAAAGAATTTTATAAAAAAAAATATTTCCANTTTTACATTTTCTATTTTCTTTTATTTCCAGGTGGAAACCGAACGGAGAACACGACTACGTCGAATACTACGTCAAGGTCATCAGCGCTACAACAGCGAGGGTCGAAAGGTCGGTGGACTAGCAAAAATGGGGAATCGACAGTCCAAGCATCTATCAATCGGAAAGAAGATTTCCGGGTTCGGCAGATGCTCGTGAATGGATACGAACTCAACGCTAAAGACTCCAGTGGTGAGTGGAAATTCATCTTTCTCCACAGTTTTCTTAGGATTACAGATTTTTTAATTGCTGAATGAACAATGAAATTACTCTAAATCGTTGGAAAAACGATTGTAATGGTTAAATAGTAACAGATTTTCTATAACTGCCCAAAAATCAGTTGATCAACTTAATCCTAATTATTAA
>NW_017159463.1:0-3369 GCF_001652005.2 Ceratina calcarata
CGCGTTCCACAAACCACGTGACTATACCTCCCTGCACTGCTGAGATGTCTTCACTTCCCTCGTCTAAAGTACGGGTTTATGCTCCATCCCTGTATTCCTATATCCATGCATTTTTCTCTCTGCTTTGATCCAAATTCACTATTCCACTCTCATTTGTTTTTATCTTTGCCGGAAGTCTATCACGCATATATACGCCGCGAAAATATGGTATATGTTTTCTCCCTATACTCTCGAGTTGAATATTTGTCATCGGTCGTGTTCCTAGCTCTTCATGAATCAAATTTTTTTTTTCTCTAAACCGGAGCCCTTCTTGTATGGTACGAGATAAAGTCCGCGACCTTCCATAGCACGATTATGACGTTGCACTTCCTCCAACTGTTTTCGTGTAGCCTTCACATCATTCACAGCCTTAGCCACACCAGCAGCACCACCGGTTAACGCTCCTATAGCTGATAATGCAGGTAGGAGGAATGGGAGGAAACCACCACGTCTTGCAATCGGTAGAACACGTTTCTTTTTCTTACTACTACTCTTTCTCTTACTACAGCTCTTGTTCTTCGTCTTGAGCCCAATTCCGAGCTTCGTCTTAGTTTTCATTGCAGTCCACACAGCTGTCGCAGCTGCTCTTTCACCAAACGTGACGTCCTTCGCAATTATTCGCTGAAGTGCACAATCGGTTAAAACTTGATCTGCCTTGTGACGATTTGTCAAATCTTTGTTTCGAGAGTATGCAATATCGTGCTCTCTACAGGCTGTATCCAGTGGATTTATACCTGGATCACCGTGAGCTAAACGTTTTTCTAAGCGCGTATCGGGTCCGCAGAATTGATATCCTGGTACGTGTAACTCGAACGGTAATTTGTCTATCAGAGTATTTATGAGTCCTGCTCCTGTCCTTTTGTTATGCATAGGTAACAGTCCTTCATAGGTGGCGGCCCGTCTATGTGTGTACGTTGATCTGGACGATTATAATGTATGAGACATCTGCGATAAGACTGAACCTCTGGATCAACTCTTATGTGTTGCGGTAATTTATTCCAAATGTAATGAATGTCGGTCGCGAATCGATTCAGGAGTACAATCTTTAGTACATATTCTAATTGCTCCGCAGTCAAATCGAACAGTGTATTACCATCGATCAGTATAAATGCTATTTCTACACTGACTGATACGTACAGGTCACGCTTGTATAAATGAACTGTGGCATCGACTTCACCCATATTTCTTTTTTAATTATAGTTCAATAGACGTCGATACATGTTGCGAGTGGTACAGTGGATGTTTGATACACATTAGGCGTGGTACAGTAGGCGTTCCATACATGTTAGACGTGGTTCAATAGACGTTCGATACACGTTCGACGTGGTTCGATAGACATTCGATACACGTTGGACGTGGTTCGATAGACGTTCGATACACCTTGAATGTGGTTCCATACATGCTGAAGAGTAGTTCGTGTAGTCGTTTTATAAATAAGGCGCATCGTAAGCACGTGCTATAAATGTATCGTCTTCGCAATGAGAAGTAACATACATTTCGTACGCCAACCTGTTACTATACGTATAAAAAATTTTGATAATAAAACACTGTTGACACATCAATTACATAGACATAGTAGTTTACTACCGAATACTATACGTTGTATCATTTGTGGTTCATCAAATTGTGGAAAAACTAATGTGTTAATAAGCTTGCTTGAAAGTCCACATGGTGTGCGCTTTGAGAACGTCTATGTATACTCTAAATCATTGCAACAACCGAAATATCAATATTTGGAAAATTTATTGGCTCCAATCGATGAAATTGGATACTATACATTTTCAAACAATAGTAACATCATACCAGCGAGCGATTCGCTCCCGAATTCCATCTTTATCTTTGATGACGTAGCGTGCGATAAACAGGATACAATACGCGAATATTTTGCAATGGGCAGACACTCATACGTTGACTGTTTCTATTTCTGCCAAACATATGCGAAAATTCCTAAACACCTTATACGTGACAATGCGAATCTACTGATTCTGTTCAAGCACGATGGAACCAATTTAAAACATATATATAATGATCATGTGAACACTGACATGTCGTACGAGGATTTCTGCAGTCTCTGTCATACATGTTGGCAATGCAAGTATGGATTCATAGTGATAGACAAGGATAGTTCAATAAAGAACGGTCGGTATCGAAAAGGATTTAACACGTTTGCGATTCTATGAAACGTTTAATCCACGTCGACGTGTTGTCGAGGTAACTACAAATAGATACAGTAACATTTTGTGTACCATATCCACAATGATTGACAAGAGTGAAGATCGTGAGAGAATAATTCAAGAAATTGCAAGGACCAGCGACTCTATTCGTAAAAAGTATCGCGCTTTGAAGATGGGTAGGGTAGAAGAAGATGAACAAGCAGAGCGATTTTTCAAGCCTGTTAGTCAACCACTAAAGACCTTAGTGGAAAATATTGCTGATGAAGAGAAATTAGATGCTGCTCCATCGTCCTCAAGTGAGATCGAAGACAGTGTTGGAACGCTGAGGAAAATAAAGAAAGCGGACCTGACAATGAAACGAAAATTACCATTGAAACGAAAATTGCCAAACGATTCTATTCACACATCAACACCAATTCTTCCGAAACGTAAAAGATTGAATGTGGACTCATCTACTCCTATTACATCATCGGCTCATGAAATCCTAACAGACACATCGATACAGCCTACAACACCCACTATTCTCGGAGATGATGTCGTTTACGAAACTTCTCCGGAATCTTTCTCAGCATCTGTCAGACAGGAGCTGCAGACGAGTGAAGGGCAAGATACACTTCGTAGTCATTTTGGTCCATTGGCACAAGAGTATATGAATATTTTTCTAGGACAAGACAATAATAATGTTATAGACCATGTATATGGTGTATATGTTCATAATAATGGCTTAATGCTTGGAAACAAACAGTTTGATGTCGATGGAGAGGATAATATCATCATTGACGGCGTGAAATACAAAGGAACACCGGGGTTGTACGAATTGATCTTTAAATGAATTCCCGATGATCTTGTATTCACCGAGGCTGATAAACAAAAATATAAAAGCATACTCCTTGCAACGAGCGCTCACAGACGTGACCATCGCATCGAAAGCCCGATATTGGGTAACAAAGGACACAAGTATAAGTACATAATTGCACCGTTGCTGCCATATGCTAAACTCGGGAGAGGTTTGGCACACCAATCTTTGACAAATATATTACCGGAGCATATGACCGTTATCGGTAATGCGATACCAGAGCATATGACCGTTACCGGCAATGCGATTGATTACGTACACTGGGATGATCCGAACGAATTGGTGGATAGACTAAGGCTG
>NW_017159464.1:0-236 GCF_001652005.2 Ceratina calcarata
AAAAACGGCTCGTCTGCAGGATCCTGTTACCTAGTTAATCTACCTGTGGCTTGTACAGTCACTAGTTTTGTAAGTTTCTACTACCCAGAATTTTCAGCTTTATCGATTTTAGAATAAGATCCCAACATTACTAACGATTGGAAATAAAGTTAGTTTATAGAGTTCTGGAATCCTACACCGTTGGATTCACATCCCACCAAGTCCCCTACATTATCTACATTTGTTTATATCGTGTC
>NW_017159465.1:0-236 GCF_001652005.2 Ceratina calcarata
TTTAGCGGGTATTACGGCATTGGGGTGTATTGCCGTCGAGTCCCGCACACGGGGGTGTTCTACCCCTTATGGTGCGTAAAAGCAATCCCCACGTCCTTAAAAAAAATAAAAAAAAAAAAAAATACTTAGCTCTAACACCCATTACAGTCTTAAATAGACATTTATTAATACTTTGTATCATATTTTACGTGTCTATGTAGATGTTTTAATTACCCATTATAGTGTGTCCCTCTTTT
>NW_017159466.1:0-236 GCF_001652005.2 Ceratina calcarata
GGATTTCACGACATATCTCGCACCCGCGAGCTCATCATATTCCTCCTGGGAACTCTTGTGGGAAAAACATACATTCTTCCACCGAGGGAACTCCCCCGGGCCATCCTACGTCTAGAATCCGGCGGATGGCGACGTCTCAGCGTTGGCAAGAAGACGGCTCATGGCGTTAGCATTTTATCCATAAAAGCGATTTTAAGGTAGGAAATAAGAGAATTTCATGCGAAACGCGGTATTGC
>NW_017159467.1:0-236 GCF_001652005.2 Ceratina calcarata
TATATACGAACATCTATGATCTCCGTCAACGATAATTACGAGAGCATTTTATGCGTTTTATCATTGCCGCCTGGTGGGAATCGGCTTTATATTTTAACGAGGAAACAATTTTACCGTTCGTTTTTCAATAAAATCCGTTTTTAATAATATATTTCAACCAAAGAATACGATATTTTTTTAAAATCACGATGATTAACGAAAAATCGACTATCGGGCATTCGAGCAAAGTTGTGTAC
>NW_017159468.1:0-236 GCF_001652005.2 Ceratina calcarata
CCTGGCTGGCACTTTTCATAAGTATCTCCTCGGTGACCGCAGGTCAGCACACCAAGCCAAAGTTTTACTCACCTTCTAGGAAGCGCTTTTTATGAGCTGTTCACTATACCTCCGAGGGATGGCGCTGTCGCCGCTGCTAGTGTCGGGTCGCACACGCTGCCTACACTAGTTTAATCAGTGTTCTCTTTACTGCTCTTTTCTCCGGCTGCCATCTACCAGTTTCTTCCCCAATCAGC
>NW_017159469.1:0-236 GCF_001652005.2 Ceratina calcarata
CGACGTTTCTTCTAAAGGGGGAGATGTTACGTATACAGCCCTGTATATGTATACGACCCTGCGCGTTTGTAGAACGTTCGCTACCGGTCACGTACGCATCCCTTGCGTGGGTGACTCACGGGGCAAGTCTAGCGTGGAACCTTCCAGAAAATGCCCAAATATGGTCATCCCCACCCCGGGGAAGGGCCTCATTTAGGTATAAAAGGGCGCTCGACCACAGCCCTTCGGATCATTCT
>NW_017159470.1:0-236 GCF_001652005.2 Ceratina calcarata
ACTACTACCACTACTATCAAGACCAAGACCAACTACTACCCATTGTATTGTAACATGAGTTGATGAGTGGTCGTAGTTTGATAGTGGTGGTGTGACGTGTGACTGGAGCACGATTCACTTTAATATTTTAGAACAACAAAGAAGACCGTCAAGCCCAACAGTACGTAAGCACGTGTGTCTGTGTTTTCTGGAAGTATCACCGTAAGACTGTTTACAGAATTTATTCTGTAAAAGAT
>NW_017159471.1:0-236 GCF_001652005.2 Ceratina calcarata
AAATGGCCGACGAGTGGAAGCGTCCGTGATTAGTTGTTCAAATGGATGCGCAAAAACATGTTTTTACATCATGACAAAATGAATATTTTTCTTATAAAGTAATCCTTGAGCATTAATTAAAATAAAAATCTGAAAGCTTTCATTTATTTGCAACTTAAATCAGTAGTTTCAAAGGTTAGCCATACACCAATACCTCACTTTGCGTCGTGGTTACGTTCCAAAAAAACACGACGCAA
>NW_017159472.1:0-236 GCF_001652005.2 Ceratina calcarata
ATTAGACTGGGGATGATAGGTGGTGGTGCGAATTTTGCTTGCGCCGACCAGCCGTCATAGCGACGTGAAGATCGACGACTGGAATTGTGTTCCTTGATCAGTTGTGATCGTGGACGGGGCGCCGTAATGAGCAATCCACCCTGAGCAGAAGGCGGCAGCGATGGTGTCGGCCTGAATGTCCCCCAGAGGTAATGCCTGAGGCCACCGTGTGAAACGATCGATGATAGTTAGGCAGT
>NW_017159473.1:0-236 GCF_001652005.2 Ceratina calcarata
ACAGTCCTATTGGATCACGAAGATCGTCGATGGATCACTTTAAATGCCGACTTGTAACACGATCGTCGCTCGGTGGTTGAAACGTCAAACGACGGCGACGTCGACGACGACGACGACGGCTCGGTTCACCGTCGCCTCGGCCGTCGCTCGCGTGGGAGTGTGACATAATACATCGGCGGCCAGTGTTTTTCTAACGCCGGTTGTCACGACACGGGAATTCGAGCCACTCCCGCCCG
>NW_017159474.1:0-1217 GCF_001652005.2 Ceratina calcarata
ATTATAAAGAAGTGAAATCAATTTCTCATGCAAAAACAAAGCTACAGTTTTGGAAAATTATCTATAAATGGTGTTATTATACATTTCCATCCAAAGGCGTTCTGATGCTAAATGTCTGTCTGTAGTTGTGCACAAGGAAATATCAAATACCCGATACACCATTAGAAATATTATACTGATTATTCGAATAAGCAACATTTTCATTTTGTAAGAAAAATTGTTAGAATAAAGGAAAAAATTATAGAGGATATTATATGAAGGATATAAAAAAAGTGGCTAATATAAATTTTTAATTCCAAACACTTCGTCCGGCCGTTGGCGCTACACGAAATGATCAATTACAATATCATATTATATATAATATATATAATATATAATATAATACATATATTATATTCTACATTACATTACTATGTTCGAAAAATAAGATTACAATATATAGTGTTGTGTTGTTATGTTGTATTATCATATTATTTTGTTGTTGTTCTTGTTGTTCTGCAATTTTTCTCTCTCTCTCTCTCTCTCCCTCCCTTTCTGCCTCCTTATTCCTTCTCTCCTCTACGATAGTGACACTCCGTTTTTTTTCACTCACATCTTGTTCTCCTCATTTGTTTTACACACTTTCTCTCTCTCTCTCTCTCTCTCTCTCTCAAAACGTGGTTCCTCTCTCTTTCCTCTATTATTACGCGCGGTATAATATCTAAAATTTACAATTATAGTTTATAATTCGACGACGACGATGCTGCTGAGAGGGCACAAATAAGAAGTTCCGTCATTTAACGAAGAGGACTTGTTTTACACAAGCTGTCGCTGTGGTTGCACGTATATCTGCGTTTCTGTATATGTATGCGAGTGTGTACAATCGTATAAAATTATTATATTGATTGCGAGCCTCAATACGAACGGCGCCTTTAGTCCCGTTTAGAAAATTCGTTTCGCTCTTATAAACAAATCGCGGTGCAACAAGACCAGGAACGATCGATTCGAATCGACGTCGAACAATGATTCTGATCGTCCGCTAACACGGAATGCCCTAGGATAGAAGATTCATGCATACGTATCTTCAGCGTGGAACGTGTGTGCTCGCCGCTCTCAGCAGTACGCGTGTCGCAATAACACCAAAAATTTATTTGGTGTCGGTGTGTAGATGTAAAACCGCTCGGCGCTTCTTTTTCTCACTCTCTCTCTTTCTCTCTCTCTCTCTTTCTCTCTCTCTC
>NW_017159476.1:0-236 GCF_001652005.2 Ceratina calcarata
GACTCTGCGATGGACTTACATGAACGCTTTGTAGTTATTGCCTATTTTTAGCACGTGGACGTCGTATTTGGTGTCGACGTATGGCTCCGATGTGGAATAAGTGTTCGCCAAGGCGGCCAACGATGCGAGATCTAGAAATTCTTGATTCGTCTCGGCTCGAGCTTTACCTACACCGCCGTGGGCGTGTCCAAGTTTCACCACGACCGGGTAACGAGCTGCACTCACCTGGAACAGGC
>NW_017159477.1:0-236 GCF_001652005.2 Ceratina calcarata
TCTTATGTGGCCGGCGGATGAGGCTGGTCTCGTATCGAACGAACAACTGTACGAGAAGTTCCGGAAATTTGCCTCGACCGTACTTAAGGACAAGGCTTCGAACGCTAGACGCCTCGTGGCAGCCGACTAACTCGCAGTCCTACATACTGATTTATTGAAGTTGAATCGTTTAAACAAGAATTAGTATATTCGAATGGGCCCCGATCACATGCGCAGGCGGTGGAAACACTATGGAG
>NW_017159478.1:0-236 GCF_001652005.2 Ceratina calcarata
AGTTTTTTGGGACGTTTTTACGCAGTTTTTTATTGGACGTTTTTACGCAGTTTTTATTGGACGTTTTTACGCAGTTTTATTGAACGTTTTTACGCAATTTGTTTTTGGACGTGATACGTGTAAGTGTATCGTCAATCATGGTGCGGAAGAGTGGCAAGTCGCGCTGACGATCGCGTGAGCGTAAGCGTGAACGAACATCCGAACGGGAGCAATCGGAGGATCGATCCGGTAATAAA
>NW_017159480.1:0-236 GCF_001652005.2 Ceratina calcarata
AATATGGCCTTTGTAAAAATATCAGCAATATTGTTTTCCAACTCTATTTTAACTATATCAATTAAGCCGTTTACATAGTTTTCGCTTACATAGTGGTATTTTAATTCTATATGTTCAGAATTTTTTGAAAAATTTGCACACTTCGCAATGATCATTGCACCAGAATTATCTTCATACAGTTTTACAGGTTTGTTAACGGTTACATTAAAAGCTTCTTTCAACATTTCACATATGAA
>NW_017159481.1:0-236 GCF_001652005.2 Ceratina calcarata
AAATTGATATCTAGGAAAAGGACGGACTGTTCCATCAATTGCGCAGTCGCGAATAGTCGTGGTCGAACGATTGTGATTGCCGTGATTTGTTACTCCCGAATTGACCGTCGAAGAGTGTGCTCCTCTTCGCCGTTATCGATCACATTCGATACGACTGGAAACAGAATTTTCTTCTTTGTAAAGCGATCGAATTATTCATAGAAGTTAATTTAAGACAGAGGTACTCTCAGTCTTAA
>NW_017159482.1:0-236 GCF_001652005.2 Ceratina calcarata
CCCAGTTTACTGGAAATGTGTGAACATAGTTTTCCACATTTTGTAAGCGAGCGGGCCCACTCGTGTCTAAGTACTATAAATCAGGGGTTGAAAGCAGTTGGGATATCGGTTCTAACAATTATCAAGAAACGAAAAAACGACGTAACTGTTATTAAATATACAGTAGGACCTCGATTTAACCGATTATATGAAGGGAACCTGTGGCTGCTATTACCGAAAGTCATAAAGCCAGGTAA
>NW_017159483.1:0-236 GCF_001652005.2 Ceratina calcarata
CTTGTTAATTTAAGAATCGATTATATCATTGCTCAGGAATTGACTTAAATGAAATTGATAATTTTTTTATGAAACTGTTGTTATATGAGAATGACAATTTTTATGTAAAATTAATTATTATATCGAACTGGCAATTGTGTTAAAGTAATGAATAGTTGAAATTATCAATTCTTACATCAAATGAATTAATTGTAAGTCGTGGAATTTTAGACAAAATATTATTATGTATGTATGTA
>NW_017159484.1:0-958 GCF_001652005.2 Ceratina calcarata
GCTTACTTCCTCGATGTGATAATTTCTTAATCTTCCATCCATTTCACAACCTCGTTACACATGTAGTACATATATGCATGCATAATATTTATATACAAATAGAAACAGTATTTTAAATACACATTGTAAACTGTAGAATTGAAAAAATCTTTAATTTCATTCCACACGTGATATTTAAATGCACGAAGTTGATTGAACAAGGTATGATGGAAAAACAAGGACTCTTATTCTAAGCGCCTTTGATCCTTTAACGATGGAAATCGATGGAAAAACGGTAAATCGTCAAGGCCACACAGCACTTCGCGCGTCCGCCGACTATAGTCGGTGTCCGTACACACAGCACGTCTCGCGGACACCGACTAAAGTCGGCATCCGTACACACAGCACTTCGCGCGTCCGCCGACTATAGTCGGTGTCCGTACACACAGCACGTCTCGCGGACACCGACTAAAGTCGGCATCCGTACACACAGCACTTCGCGCGTCCGCCGACTATAGTCGGTGTCCGTAGCGAAAGGGTTAAAATCATTTATTTCTGATCTTAAGAATGTATGCACGTAAAAAATAAGGGCCATAATCTGACACAGCGTATCGTATTTTTGAATTTTTCTATCTTTATTCATCCCTTCGTCTTTATTTTCCACACTATCATATTGTAATAATCCGACATTAAACAGTGAAAAGAGATGAAAACCCGAGTGCAATTATTATATTAAAGTCAGCAAAGTTCCAAGCAGGGATACAGGCGATTGGAACTACCGGATTGAATTATTTTACGTCGAATAGTGTACTTTTAGGGGTGAAAGAATTCGGAAATAACGAAAACTAGATAAGTCTACAGTTAGAGAGTCTAGAGTTAATACATTTCTTATGCATTCCAATCAAAATATTTAACGTAATTTTAATAGAATTATACATTTCACAATGCAGCAAGACAGTTTGTAGAATCTGTTCTGAAT
>NW_017159485.1:0-236 GCF_001652005.2 Ceratina calcarata
TACGTTACAGACGTGTCGGAATTTTTTCAGATGAATAAACAATAAAGAAAAAAAACTGGATTGTCTGGGATTCGAACACACGGAGCTTCGAAGACTCCGAGCCTCGAGGAGTGAATTTGAAATTCGCTTGCCTGACAGTCAGCACGTACTGTGTCACTCGACATGCGCCCCTTCTTTTAGGAGATGCATGAAGCCGGTCGCGAGATGGGGCGCTTGTAGTCGAATACACTAGGCAC
>NW_017159487.1:0-236 GCF_001652005.2 Ceratina calcarata
CGTTGGGAGCCAATCTGAACATAGACCTGACTGCCTCCAGGAAGCCAGCGACGAAGCTCACCTCCCAGTATGGGTATCTACAATCAAAAATGATATTCTCATCATGCTCAAATCGCAACTGAGCTCAATAGTAGCACAAATAGCTTCTAACTCGCAAAAAATAGAATATATCTTAAATACATTCTGCAACACGCATTATGAATAGTGCAAATTCCCAGTTGCGAACTTTGAGAATT
>NW_017159488.1:0-236 GCF_001652005.2 Ceratina calcarata
TGGCAATAGGTAAGTTATGGTCAGACGAATAACAGACCGAAATAGTCAGACAAGATCAGACACTGCGTGCGTACGTACGTAAAAGTAGAGCAACCAGATCGCAGCGTCTAGTTTGGTGGCAGTAGGTAATGTATGGTCAGACGAATAACAGAGTCAGAATAAAAGAGTCAGACAAGACCACACAAGATACTCCTATTATTACATACTGTTATTATTTGGTACTGTTGCACAATACA
>NW_017159489.1:0-236 GCF_001652005.2 Ceratina calcarata
ATTAATACATTTTACTGTACAGATTAGACTTACCCATTTAACCGCAGCACATGCTTCGAGGAATCATGGTCAGTGGGTCAGCGTACCGATTGCCACCTCTCGTAGGTAAAACAGATGGTCGGCCACAACTAATGTCCAGAGCAGGTCAATGACCTGCTCTTTCGCTTCTTCTTTTCGAATACGTTTGAAATAAAAATAATCGTACAGTGCGGAGTATAAAGTAAAAGTGAAAAAGA
>NW_017159490.1:0-236 GCF_001652005.2 Ceratina calcarata
CTTATCCTGTTATCGTATCCCCTCCCCCCTCTTGCTGCTGCTCTTGCGGTTGCTGTTAGTTTGTCCTCTGTTTGTCGGCAGCGCCCGCAAATCTCGAAAGAACCAGTATACTTTATAACCATAAAATAAGAAGGAAATAATCAGCGTTCAATCCTTCTAATCAAAATGTTTGTCAAAAAAAAAAAGGTTAAATATATCACTTCCACTTACTTCAGATTGCAGCTCCTCTGCTTCTT
>NW_017159491.1:0-236 GCF_001652005.2 Ceratina calcarata
TGATAGACAGGATTAAATGGCTGTATTCTGTCTTCTTAATCTGGATAGCTTTCGGTGCTGGGATTGCCAGTGCCAGGTGTCTCTTACCATGTTTTCCAGTGTCCTGCTCACCCCAGTGTAATACTAATACCCTCGTGGTCTTTTCTGGCACAGCCTAAAAGTCGGGAAAGGCGCTGTCTTGACGGGAGAAAATGATGCAGTGGCCTTGCCGAAGGTCTGGTTGAACGCTGCGACCA
>NW_017159492.1:0-236 GCF_001652005.2 Ceratina calcarata
TTTCCACGGAACTTTATTGAATAAGCAGTGTCTGGAAGAATTATTAAAGCTTAATGTTCGATCACGGAAGTAACAATTTGACCGTGATCGAAGGATTTTTTCGTTTTAAGTGGTTCGGGCCGTAGACCACAGGGAATAGCCCTACGCCTCGAAATACGAGTCGGGGCAGGGTCTTTGTCTAGTAATGTCTTCTCGTATCGGTCTTAACGTAAACACGTGCGGGTCGTAAATAACTC
>NW_017159493.1:0-236 GCF_001652005.2 Ceratina calcarata
ATATGCTATATCAAAAAATCGCTGCTCTATACTTCGAAAATTGCATTTTGGCCAGTTTTTTCGCGATCCGGACTACTGTGCGCCGCGGCGTGCCGGACAATTCTTAAATAGGAAAAATTGATAAAAATATATGTTTCACAATTTCATTTAGACAATTTCTAAAATATGTATACAAAAGTAAACTAAACATATATTATGCCTTTATACATAATCATTTTACATTGTGACTACATAGT